>NC_134862.1:27151612-27454941 GCF_049852395.1 Peromyscus maniculatus bairdii | reverse complement strand
CTCTGTGATTTCAAGGCCAGCTTGATCTACAGAGCAAGATCCAGGAAAGGTACAAAGCTACACAGAGAAACCCTGTCTTGAAAAACCAAGAAGAGAGAGAGAGAGAGAGAGAGAGAGAGAGAGAGAGAGAGAGAGAGAAATAAATGATAAATGAAGATGTTTATTGCCTAACTATCAGCATTGAAAACATACACACAAGGAACATTATGGTCCTAAAAGGATGTATTAAGGAATATATGTACATAAAAATATGTATCTGCATACAACATTAATTGGTGGGAAAAAAGGCTATAAATTTGAAGGTTAAAGGGAAAAGTTTTTGGAATGATTTGAAGGGTCAAATGTAATGAAAAATGTTGTAATTTAGTTATAATCTCCAAAATAAACATTAAAGAATGCATATGACACAGATTTAGCCAATTTTTCAAGACATGGGAGAGAATCCTGTGAATGCTTGGGAAGATCACTGGGAAAGCAATGCTTTCTGCAACATATACGTTTCAGTTCAATGTAGGTTTAAGCACGACATTCTATTCACAGTGAGAAGGCCCTCTTGCCATTTATGTTTATGAATTATAGAATATGTCTAAGCACAGAAAATAAAATTTGATTTTTTCTAAACATGCAATATCCAAGTATTTTGAAATTAGATAAATTCTGTTCATTATAAAAATATTTTATTTAAGTATATTTAATATTATACACTTCTCATTTTTACATACATATTCAACATGTCTATTACACATCAGATTCCAAGACATTTTTATACTTCTTCTTTGTTCTTGAGAAATTCATATAGGAAGTTTGATCATAAGTATCCAATTTCCCTCCTCCAGCTACCCTACATCCTCTCAACATGTATCCCTTCCATCTTTATTGATCTCTTTCTCTCTTTCTCTCTGTTTATTTATTTATTTTGATAATTTACTAACTCCAATTAGTGCTTCTTATATGATCACGGGTATTGTGACATTCAGTAAAATGTGATCAACTTTTCAGGGGAAGTAACATAAAAATTAATGTTTCTCCTGCCCTCAGAAGTTATCTATTGCTAACAGCTCCTTAGTAAGTGACAGATAATTTCATGCAGTTCCATGTGAAACACTTTTATATACAGAGGTAGAAAATATATAGATTCTACCAAATCAGTAACCTATACATTAAAAATTTGATATTGTCAGAGAATTTGTCTCATATTACTTGGCACTCTGAAACATATCTAACTTGATCACTGAAAGTTCAATAAATCCTTTTTCTACTATTCCTTATTATGTGAAAAATTCTTTATAAAGTGATTCAGAGTGCTTCAGCCTGCAGGTATGTTTAAATGAGAGAAATAGATACTTGGAGTTTTTTCCACCAACCACTGTCAGGCTTTAGCCATTGCTTCAGTCATCAGAATTTTGCTGATATTTATAATCACTATAATATGATATTTAACAATACTACTCCAAGGATATGTATACAACATAAAGCCAAGTGCCCACAGGTATCTTTCAAATTACTATTTAGAAACATCTTGGTCCTTAGTAATCTTCTTTTTTCTTTTTTTAAAGTCTTTCTATTCATTTTACATACCAACATACCCCTCTCATCCCTTCTATTCCCTCCTGTATTCACCCCAGTCCCTCATCGTCTCTTCTAACAGGGTAAGTTCTCCCATTGGGGGACAGCTAAGCTTGGTACATATAGTTGAGGCAGGACCAAGCCCATCCCCACTTTATTAGGTATTAGCAAAGTGTCTGATTATAGGTAATGGAATCCAGAAAGCTGGCTTGTGCACCAAGGGTAGATCCAAATTACACTGTCAGGATCTCCTCAAACAGACCCAGCTATACAACTATCTCACATATGCAGAGGGTCTTATCTAGTGCCATACAGGTTCCACAGCTGTCGGTCTAATGTCCATGGGTTCATTTGAGCTTGGTTAAGTTGTCTATATAGATGTCCCCCTTTTGATTTTGACCCCCCCTGCCCCCATGCTCATATATTTCCTCTTTCCTCTCTTCATCTGGGCTCCCTGAGCTCAGCCTGGTTTCAGTGCAGAATTCCACCAGAATTCAAAGAAGACCTAATACCAATACTCCTCAAATTTTTCCACACAATACAAAAATAAGGAATATTGCCAAATTCTTCCTGTGAGGCTACAGTTACCTTGATACCCAAACCTAACAAAGATGCAACAAAGAACCAGTATTACATTGTCCTCATGACCATTGATGTAAAAATACTCAATAAAAAAACAGGCAAACTGGATCTAAGAACACATAAAACGAATCCTCCATCATGATCAAGTAGGCCTCATCCCATAGATGCAGGGATGGATTAACATAAAAATTTGTCAATGTGATCCATCATATAAACCAACTGAAAGAAACAAGAACACATGATCATCTCATTAGATGTTGAAAAAGCCTTCAACAAAATCCAACACCCCTTCATAATAAAGGTCCTGGAGAGATGAGAAATACAAGGAACATACCTAAACATAATAAAGGCAATTTACAGCAAGACAACAGCCAACATCAAATTAAATGGAGAGAAACTCAAAGTGATTCCACTAAATTCAGGAAAAAGACAAGGCTGTTCATTCTCCACATATCTACTCACTATAGTACTCAAAGTTCTAGCTAGACCAATAAGACAACAAAGGAAGATCAAGCGGATACAATTTGGAAAGGAAGATGTCAAACTTTGACTATTCACACATGATATGATAATATACATAAGTGACCCAAAAAATTCAACCAGGGAATTCCTACAACTGATATACATCTTCAGTAATGTGGCAGGATAGAAGATTAACTCAAATGAAATAATCAGTAGCCCTCCTATATACAAATTATAAATAGGCCTAGAATAAAATCAGAGAAACATCACCCTTTACAATAACCACAAATAATACAAAATACCTTGGGATAAATCCAACCTAGCAAGTGAAGAGCCTGTATAACAAGAACTTTAAGTTCTTGAAGAAAGAAATTGAAGAAGATATCAGAAAATGGAAAGAGCTCCAATGCTCATGGATAGATGGAACCAAACAATCTTACCAAATGCAATCAGATTTCTAGTAGTTTTAGTGTTTTTATCTTCTGGTGAGAGTGTTTTTTTTTTTTTTTTCTTTAATTTTTTTGCTCAAAGGTTTTTGGTCTTTTGGGGCCCCACCACCCAGCTCCCAAATAAATCACACATTCTCCAATTAATCACACATGGAGGCATATTCTTAATTATAAATGCCAAGCCTTAGCATTCTTGTTTCTTGCCATTTAAAAAAAAATTCAATTATCCCATGTATCTTTTGCCCCTTGGCTTTTTCTTTTTTCTTAGTTCTGTATATCTTACTTTTACTCTTACTCCATGGCTGGCTGTGTGGCTGAGTGGCGCCCCCTGGTGTCCTTTTCCTTCCTCTCTTGGTCCTTATTTTGGTCCTTGGTCCTTGGTCCCCAGAATTCTCCTTCTATTTATTCTCTCTGTCTTCCAGCCCCACCTATTCTTTCTTCCACCTCACTATTGGCCATTTACCTCTTTATAAGACCATCAGGTGTTTTAGACAGGCAAGTAACACAGCCTCACTGAGTTAGACAAATGCAACATAAAAGAATGCAGCACATCTTTGAATCATTAAACAAATGTTCCACAGCATAAACAAATGTAACACATCATGAAATAATATTCTACAAGATGCTAGTGTGTATTTTTTTCAATTACCACTGATCTATACAAAGTGTATAATAGCCTCCAAAGTTACCTAAATTCCTCTTTGCCAGAACAATGCTGTTTAAGATATTTCCTTCAGACTGTGCCTAGGAAACATTAACTGCTTTAACAGAAATTTTCTAGAATATTTGCTCACATATTTTTTGTTTGACATGAGTAATATTTAAACAAAAATTTCAATAAGATGCACTTTAAATTTACTAAATATCTAATGGGAGTTAACAAACATATTTTTGAAAGTTAAATATTATCTATCCAATGGACCTTGCCAGTAATGAAGAATAAAATGAGACAACAAATTCATATCAGTTTCCTTTTATGTAACCAATTGTGTTCCAGAGACAGTACAAGCAAACTTTACAGGGAAGTAAGTAAGTGCTTGAAAACTACTGGATTATATGGTTAAGCATTCAAAAAAAGAGAGACTTTAAAAGACTGATATGATTGGATAGATTAAAGATTTTTGAGGGTATAAAAGTCTGTCAATTTAATATGTTGTTAGGTTGAGCTAAGAATGGAGACTTAGATATTCCAAATGAACAAAATTTTTCCATCATATTGAAAAGAATTGTACTATCTGGTGGTCTAACTCAACACAGCTCCCTATGGCAGCTCCGTCTGTACACTTTTCTACCCACTCTCATTGTGTCTTGTACAGTCAATGCATTACACATTGCTTACCAGTAAATGTGAAAATTTACTGTGAAGCAGAGTTCAGATTTATATAAAAAGATTATTGCCAAGGGCCACAGAATTTTCTTGATGTAAATCTGGATAAAACTAACTTTAAAAGAGTAGAACATAATGCCAGTAAAACTAGAACATAGAAGCTATATTTGGATAGGTTGTGTGATTGTACATAAAGATAACTTGAAGTAATAAATTATGTAATTCAAGAATTTCTCATTAGGATATTTGTTTTACATGTAGCTATTCCCATTTGAAAATCTTCATTCATGAGAATTAAGATAATATTTTATACCCAGAACTAGCCTGTGTAGCATCTCTTGTTCTCCTGCCCACACTCTTGGATCCATTTAACTCTAACCCATTTTTACCTTCACAAACCCTGAGGTTATAGATCCTGTATCTCTTTCTGGATTGGCGAGCTCTGTTTGCGTCAATTCAAAACCCTAGATTTGGTCCCACTACATATCTTTTGCACAAACCCAGCTTAATGCATCCACCAGACCTCCTAATCTTGCCTGATCCTATCCTAATACACATTTGTGTGTACACCTGCCCAGCTTGTTGAGTCTCTGGAACCTTACCATGCCAATAACATCCTAAGTATACAGGCCTAATAAAAGTTATATAATTTTTTTTTTTTTGGTTTTTCGAGACAGGGTTTCTCTGTGTAGCTTTGCGCCTTTCCTGGAGCTCACTTGGTAGCCCAGGCTGGCCTCGAACTCACAGAGATCCGCCTGCCTCTGCCTCCCGAGTGCTGGGATTAAAGGCGTGCGCCACCAACGCCCGGCTAAAAGTTATATAATTTATAAACAGTAAGTATAAATCTAACTAAGCAGGTTAATATATCTGCAGCAAATATATTTAAATATTTGAAAAATATTGAGATAGATTCTATGGTATATATAGAATTATGATCATGAGTAGTTTGAATTAATATTGTGAAAATATCAATTAAAATCTGATTAACAATTTTCTAGTAAACAAAACAAAACAGAAACAGAAATCCTGTTTTTCTCTGTGTCCAGAAGTCCCAACCATTCATTTCTGTCTGTTCACTCAGCTCTTTATTAAATTAATCATAGTGACACATCTTAAAACAGTGTGAATAAATGTTTCACAACATTTCTTCCTTTTTGTCTAAACAAAAAGAAAAAAGGTTTAACACTAACATGGTAAATTTACATATAATAAGAAAAATTATCAGGTAAGAATTTCATTTACAATGTCCAGTCCACTTGTGTTTGGCAAATTTGATGAAAATATTTTATAATCTATCCTATCTTAGTGAGTCCAAAGTTTTGTACCTAATTCACTTTTTATCATAATTTGTGTTACCAAAATAGAAATATCTTTTTGGACCTTAAAATATTTTTTTAGATTAAAAAATTTAAGCATTTATGTCTTTCATCCTTCTATATTTTACATCGATTTCGTGAGCTTCCATATTGAATTTGGTAACAAAGAAAACTGTAATTATCTAGTCTTCAACCTCATCAAAGATTCAAGAAGGATATAATATAATTTTATCTGAATAACAGAAAGTACAGAGTGATGTGGGATGGTCTGTATGTCAAATCTGTTGCTCTGATTGGTCAATAAATAAAACACTGATTGGCCAGTGGCCAGGCAATAGGAAGTATAGGCAGGACAAGGAGTAGAAGAATTCTGGGAAGTGGAAGGCTGAGTCTGAGAAACTGCCAGCCGCCACCATGACAAGCCGCATGTGAAGACACTGGCAAGCCACAAGCCATGTGGCAAGGTATAGATTTATGGAAATGGATTAATTTAAGCTATAAGAACAGTTAGCAAGAAGCCTGCCACGGCCATACAGTTTGTAAGCAATATAAGTCTCTGTGTTTACTTGGTTGGGTCTGAGAGGCTGTGGGACTGGTGGGTGACCACAATTTTGATTGTTAGATGACTAACTACTAACCTGTATTCCTTAAATATCCTAAATCGTTTGTTATAATAGCATTCAAGGACTGGAAATTTACATTACATTGTTAAATGGACTGCATATGTAGAGTACTCTAAACAAGAGTAGAAACATACACAGTATAGCAAAAATAACCTTAAATTTGTATCAACCTACAAAATTCCATACTAATGAAAAATATGTAAAACTAGTAGTTGCCTTTTTAGTTTAAAAGTAGGTTCAATAACTTACCCTTTTACTCTATCATTTGTATATCTTCCCTTTCTTTCTTTTCAGAACAATATTTCTGAATCTCATCTCCTTTGCTTAGTTTCCTTTCTGACTATGACAAATAGAAACTCTCAACCAATCTTCTTAAATAATGATAACCATCCATCCACTGAACTACTAAAAACCATCTACTCCACCTCTTGGCAATGTGGGCATAGTGTTCTTCAGACTGTATACTGCTGTCACCTATGACCATTAGAAAATAAATATTCCTGAAATTTGGTTCATAACATTAGCAAAATTATTTATGAAACAGCAACAAAAATACTTCTATGGTTGGGGAAATGGCAATAGGAGGAACTGTATTAAAATTGCAGCAAAAGGAAGGTTGAGAATCATTGTTCTATACCTATAATTCTAAAGTTTGGTCTTTTAATAATGTCGAAAATTTCATAGATGTTTTATGTCAGAATTTTGTATATTTAACAATTTCTTTTAATATTTTCTCTATATCTAACATATGTCTTTGAAATACCTAATGCCTGAGATTCAGGAATGCATTTCTTATATTCTGCTGGTGAAACTAGCTCTTGTAGTTTGTGCTTGATTTTACAAATTTTATTCTTTCAGAATTCCTTAAGTTTGTATTTTCTTTATTGATTCTATTTCTAAATTTCAGGTGTTTCTTGAACAGTTTTATTTATTTCCTTATCCTGTTGTTTGTGTCTTCCTGGACTTCTTTAAGGAATTTAATAATATGATTATAAACATTGGTAAAAAGTGTGCATTTTTTAGTATCTGTGTTTTTCAAAAGTATTCAGGAAAAGTGTAAAATGATATCATACTTTAGAAAAAAAGTAAGAGATAAGAGAATGGATAAACCGAGGTGTACAACACACTGGAAAAAAAAATAAAACCATTCCCTGTGTCCTGTACAGCTTGGTTCTTTTGACATGATGGGAATGTCAATTGAGTGGACAAATTACAGATACATAGACAATCATACAAAATATCTGGGGTTAGTTATGTTGATAACACTCTGAAAGAGTAGCAACTACTACTATAAAAACCTCCAACCTTAGCACACTTATTAGATACAACACATGTGAAGCAGTTAGCTAGTTTAGTAGAAGGTGTCTGGTAGATGAGCAGTCATAATCTGTAAGCTTCCAGATGGAGAGTCATAGTTACTGACTTTTTCACATAATAAATAATTTGTTTGAAGTTATTGCCTTTCCTATCCTTAGTCATGGGAAAGGCTCAGCCAGCTTTCCATTAGTTGGAGACCTAGGTTCCTGACATGGCCAACTCATATAAATACACATTCACTCAGAGATTTACTCACTCAGAACTTCACTCAGTCTCTATATAATTAAGAAATGACAGTGATAAAATCAGTCAAGCATGAAATCTAACAATATAAGTCAGTGCCCAATAACTTAACAAATATGCTTTAGGTACCAGATTTATTCCACAGTTCCACAAATAAAAGTGCATCCAAATAAAATGTGGTTTAAACTATCATTGTGTATAACAAGATTTTCTGTGAGAAAGAAAATGCAATGAAAATTCTCCAGGAGATAGGTAAGTATACTTCATAAAGAGAAACAATAAAGAAAAATCATAAACACAGAAATAGATTATTAATTTTCTCAATACAAATGCCTAAGTAGAACCATCTGAACTTGTAAGAAAAATTCTGCATCTTAAAATCACCCAGGGAAAATAAATACAGTCTCTTAAAATTGTGGTGAATGTGAGAATGGCCTTAGAATTCTTATAACAGAAATTGCCAAAATAAAATGAAACAAATCACTTTGTATTTTTAAAAGCAGATAGCTTTGTTGAAAATTCTCTCCATAGCCAGGATATCAACTAAGTGAAAAGGAGTAGATTTCTATCTATATACCTTCAAGCAAAGGGGAATAACATTTTCCACTGGAAAAATGTGTGCACATTCATGTCTCATAAAATGGCTGAGTTGAAACACAAAGGAGTAAGGGATGAAGTTGCTTTTTTCTCATATACTTGTTAATGAATTCTAATAATTATATAAAAGTTGGCAGTTAAATCTATCAAGCCAATCTGAAGTCCAAACACACTTTAGTATAGACCATAAATTCTATTAATCGCAACAAAGAAACAAAAACTAAGTCAAAATTTCTAGCACAAAGATTTATGAAGTAAATAAATGATATTGCCTTGGGTCCTAAATTTTAAGATAATAATGAAAGACCCTAGCCCTTCTGGCTTACACCCCCAAGCCTCAGGACAAGAGAAACTTCAAGCACCAGGAAATGAGAAACTAAAAATCTAGTTCCAAGGGCAACCTAACTCAGCCACTACTCAATCACCTCTGCCACAACGTAACAATGTAAAAAGATTTCTGTTAAGAGATGTGCTCAACTGTGACTGGGAGAGTTGTAGGTGTTCCAGGAAGAACCAGCGTATGTAAACTCCACTCCAGCCCTGATACCCTCCTTGAGGTTTTAAGAAAAATGTGCACACTGACGTAACTGCATCCCCCTCTGTGATCACTCTGTAACCAGACAATGATTTTATGAAATTAGCTTCTAGACATATATCAATCAAAGTGACATTATATGGAAATTGTAATCTTGTGGGTTTTGTGGGTTTTTTCCTTTAAAAAGCACTCATCGGGCTGCAGTAAGTTGTGGCTTTTGCTCTTAGGAGCAGAGTTTGCCCTTCTGTACAGAAGTTTCAATAATAAAACCTTGTGCTGTTGCATCAACTGGACTGGAGTTTGGGTTCTTGGAGTGCCCACTTGAGACCCTAAACTTTGGCGTCCAACAAATAACAAAACTTATAATCTGTTCAACAGCTATCTGATAAGTTGTTAGACTTAAAAATGAGCCTTAGATGTATTATTTAGCATGGCTGTCTACAGTCTCAACATTTTACAGAACCTCATTTAAAAGGGATCACATTATGTGTTTTAAATATGTTCTTTGTTAGGCCAGATTCATAGTACATAATGCAGAATGGAGGACTTCTCAACAAGAAGAGACCCATCATAGGAAAAGACAGAGAAGGCTAGTGTAGGATGGGAAAAAAGAAGTACAATGACCCATATGTATGAATTCACCTTATCCAAGATCAGAAGTTCATGTGCACTAACCTGAGAAGTTCAAATACTTTTTAAAATAGCCCAATGACATAAGATCAAACTTTATAAATGTGAAAAATGTTCTTCAGAGAATACACAGCTCCATCATCTGTGATATATTGATATCTTTGGGAGATAATTCTTTAAAAATATTGATGTAGTTGGAAGGTTTCTGTAGATGTAACCAACCATCTTATTAAATAAGAAACCAATGTAAAAGAGAAAGCCAAGAGGTCAGAGCTCAGAGCTAAAACCTTACCCTTACTCCTGTGGTGCTCCTACCTCTCCAAAAGAGAGCTACTTCCTGTGTGTTTGTCTTTAATATAGTCTTTCTGTTCTGCCTTCTCATTGGTTGTAAACCCAAACACAGGACTGCCTTGTCACTGCCTGTAAGTACAGCCCTCCAGGCTTTAAAGGTGTATGTCTCCAATGCTGGCTGTATCCCTGAACACACAGAGATCTACCTAGCTCTTCTACCAAGTGCTGGGATTAAAGGAATGTGCCACCACCGCCACGCTCTTGCTATGGCTCTAATAGCTCTGACACCTGGGCAACTTTATTTATTAACATACAATTAAAATCACATTTCAGTACAAATAAAATACCACCATAGGTTTCTCTGGTTTCACCCAGCCCTGCAGTCTCACAATGGTCTAGTCCCATCTGCTTCCACAGTCCTTTAGCTGCTTACTGAATTACTAATTACTCAGAGGCCAATTACATGGCTTATGACAGACTTCTTGCTAGCTAGCAGCTCTTATATCTTAAATTAACCCATTTCTTTCTTTCTTTCTTTTTTTTTTTTTGTTTTTCGAGACATGGTTTCTCTGTGTAGCTTTGCGCCTTTCCTGGAACTCACTTGGTAGCCCAGGCTGGCCTTGAACTTACAGAGATCTGCCTGGCTCTGCCTCCCGAGTGCTGGGATTAAAGGCATGCGCCTCCACCGCCGGGCCTAAATTAACCCATTTCTATTAATACATGTTTTGCCACATGTTCCGTGGCTTAACGGTTGACTGGCATATTGATCCTTGAGAAGCAGGCTATCATCTGCTCCTAGACTCTGCCTTTCTCTTTCATTTCTCTCTCCTTGGATTTTCCTTTGGCCTATGGCAAAGCAGCTTACTTATTTACCAATGAGAACAATATATATTCACAGCATATAGAAAGATATTCCCTAGCACTTTCTCTTTTCTATATAAAAAAGAAGGTTTTATCCTTAGTATGGTAAAATTATATATAACAAAGAGTTATAAAGCAAGAATTACAGTTACAATATCTAGTCTATTTGTATTTGGCAAAATTGAAAATATTCTATGCTATATTTGTGAGTCTAAGGTTTCATGTCTAATTTATCTTTCATCATAACCAAGGAAAATTATACTTATAAGTAACTAGTCTTCAACTATATCAAAGACCACAGAAAGATCTATATCCTAAGTAAACAGGAAGTGCATTGTAAGCAACTTCCAAAAGTTCTGGAAGTGACAGAGACAGCTGGCCTTCTGGACCATTACCCAAAATTCTTCTGTAACACAGGGGGATTTATCTTCAGCCTATAGGACTAGAGTTTTTTAGTCACTTCTCCCAGTATCCAGGAGAGTATCTGGCAGTCTGCTCTGTGAAATAGGAGCCTGAAGGACCATTTCACCTTGTTTAAGCAAATTCAGTGGTCATTATCCTATGGGTTCTGTATGTCCAGTTTATACAACATATTATCAGAAGTCCAGTCAAGAGCAGTTTCTTCCTGTTTTTGCCAAGAAAAAGATAAGCTCCATATGGAGTGTTCTTCCATGCCCATCTTCCTCTTTGAAGTAAATTGGTGTTGCCAGGAGCATATGTGTCTCACTGTCCAGAAAGTCTGTTTTTAAAACATTTTAAATGCTATATTCTTTAGATCTTTGAAGTGTTTGAAAGTTGCATACCTAATTGAAATATATCTATATATGCCTAGAAAACTTAACTAATGTGACTAGTAGTTTGATTATCAAAGATGATTATTAATCTATGTTTCTTAATTATACATTACAATTTAATGAGTTGTACAAATAAAATACGTTAATATAACAAAATTAACTTTAAATTTGCATCAATAAACTAAAATCCATAGCAATGTAAGACATTTTAAACAAGGTATTGATCTTTAAAAGTAGATTCAATAGTCTATTCTTTTATCCCATCATATCTATATCATACTCCTCCCCTTTTAGAAAGAGATTGGATTTACAATCAACCCCCTTTAAATAAAAATAAACATTTAGAAACATTTTTTGGGGAATTTGGGCATAGCTTCTCATACTACTTCCTGCTGGTTGTCGGTGCTGGCAAACTTACAGGGATCCTGAGAAAATTCAAGGTAATATTCAAGTCCTGGGAAGACCAGCTATAACTTTTGTTGATTATTGCCATCTGTTAATGTTCAGGAGGTCTGGCTTGATCAAATCTGATCCGTCTTAAACTGGATTGAAACTTCTTGTGGAAACAAAAGCAGAGTCTCCTTTCCAAAGCAACATAACCTTAGATTCAAGCTCTGAAGTCAATATAACTTTAAAACATATATATTGGTTTAACTTAGCAGCCTTTATAATCAAATGTCTCTCTTTAGTTAACAATCCCAAAGACAACACAATCCAGACTCCGAAATTTTCATCTTTATGTTACTTATTTTTATATTATTTTTACTGTCTCTTTAAAGACTTTATTTTTTTACCTATCAATTTCTTTATATAACTGTCTATATCCCCCTTTTCCTCTATTCCAAGCCTACATACATTTTTATACATTGTAAACTGTCTAGAGGTTTATTCCATCTGAATCTGTCTAATTGTGACTCTATTATTATTCTCTGACCAGGAGAGATTTAAACTGTTAAACTGCATGTCTAGGACCAACACAGTAACTTGGCTGCTGACTCTGCCTACCTCAGCTTCCCAACATTCTGAAGGTAATTGACTGCCACTCTGAGAGCCATGTTCTCTGTCTATTCAGGGAGGCAGTGGGTCCATGCCTCTCTACAGCAGCCTGTAGCACATAGCAGGTATTTCTTCTTTATTTGTCTTCACTATCAAAACCTATATCCACCACGCAACATGCTGTGTGACTTGGAGATACCACTGTATACTGTAGTGGGAATCTACCATGCTGCTTAGCTCAACATAGGTGTTGGCCAGCTCCATCTTGCTAGAAGCTCTCAAGAGACAAGTCTGCACTGTTGGCATGAGACTGTGAGACTAGGAAGTCCAGTGTGGCTCCATTTCTGTTCATTCAGAACCTTTAAGTTTCTTAGGTCTATATGGCTCAATGCCCAGTGGTGAGTGTCAACTGTAGTCAGAAGGTTTCTCTGGTCTTGTCTGCCCCTGTAGTCCCACATTTCTCCAGTCCCACCCAGATTTATGGTCTCTAAACTGCTTATAAATAATTACTCAGAGGCTTATATTAATTACCAATTACATGGCCTATGGCGGGCTTCTTGCTTGCTAGCTCTTATTTTTTTTTTAAATTAACCTATTTCTATTAATATGTGTTTTGCTACATGTTCTGTGGCTTACCTGTCTACTTGCATGTTGTTTCTTGGGCAGCAGGCTGGCATCTCTCCTCAGACACCTTTTTCTTTCCTTTTCCTTTCCTTAGATTTTCCCACCTGCCTCTAAGTTGCCTTGTTACAGGCCAAAGCAGCTTATTTTTTTAACCAATGAGAATAACATATATTGACACATATGGAAAGACATTCTCCAGCATGTTGATCATTTTCCATCAATATGATTCTCAACCTTCCAAATGAAATGTTTGTCTCATAATAGTTGCTATGGTCATGGTGTCTTTCACAGCAGTAGAAAGCCAAACTAAGATAATGTCACTCTGTGGTTATTTTTATATGGGTTCAGGTTCTTACCTTGACAAGAGGAAGCTAGAGTAACAGGCAGGTGTGAGCCACTTGACATATGTGCTGGAAACCCAAGTATGCTTCTCTGTAAGAACTCTTCACAACTAAAACTATTCTTCAGCTACATATGAATGCTTAAAATTATTTTTATAGTATAATAAGAAAAATTAATAGTGAGAAAATGCTGGTAGTAACTTTAATATATCTAATTCCAAACAAATTCACTATATAGTAATGAAATACTCCGTAGTTGTTCTATATATCAACAAGCATCCTGAGAAAAGAGATCATGTAAACATATCCTTCTCAAAACCTCAAAAGTAAAATATATAGCAACAAACTTATTCAAGGAGATGAAAACACTTTATAGTGAAATTTTATGTCTATAATGAAAGAGATTGAGTAAACAGTAGAAGATGAAAAGAACTCTCATGGTCATGCATTGGTAGAGTTAACATTGTGAAGAGGAAAATCATATGAAAATTTAGAGATTTAGTGTAGTCCATTTAAATACCTTAGACATTCTTCAGAGAATTAGAGAAAAACATCCTAAAAATCACATGAAACCACAAAAAACTCCAGATAGCCACAGTATTACTGTCTAAGGGTCTGGATACGATTAATCTCTTTTCCTACAAATTACGGGACTAAATGCAGGTCAAAATTGGTATCAGAAGTGAGGTGTTCATATAAACCCTCCTCTTTCTCGATAATTAGACTCTGAGAGCTCCACCCAGGGAATAGCCCTGAAGAGGAAGGTTTATATGAGTGAAAATTGTTGAAACCAAGGTTGAATAAAGCACAGGGACAAATAGCCAAACAAATGGAAACACATGAACTATGAACCAAAGGCTGAGGGGCCCCCAATTGGATCAAGCCCCCTGAATAGATCTCTGAAGTATTCAAAGGCCACCTGGCCAAACATCCTAATTGTCATGCTAGAAACCCCATCCAATGACTGAGGGAACCAGATGCAGAGATCCACGGCCAGGCCCCAGGTGGAGCTCCAGGAGTCCAATTGGCACGAAAGAAGAGGGTTTGTATGAGCAAGAATTGCTGAGACCAAGGTTGGAAAAAGCACAGGGACAAATAGCCAAACGAAAGGAAACACATGAACTATGAACCAATAGCTGAGGAGTCCCCAACTGGATCAGGCCCTCTAGATAAATAAGACACTTGATTAGCTTGATCTGTTTGGGAGGCACCCAGACAGTGGGACCGAGTCCTGTCCTTAGTGTATGAACTGGCAGTTTGGGGCTTATGCAGGGATGCTTGGCTCAGCCTGGGAGGAGGGGACTGGACCTGCCTGGACTGAATCTACCAGGTTGAACTCAATCCTCAGGGGAGTCTTTGCCCTGGAGGAGATGGGAATGGGTGGTGAGGTGGGGGGAAGGCGGGGGGGGGGGAGAACAAGGGAATCCGTGGCTGATATATAAAATTAAATTTAATAAATAAATTAAAAAAAGAAGTGAGGTGTTATGAGACACTGTCTGGAGCTACTATATCCAAGGCATTGAGTCATTGCTGCCTGAAGCCATGGTATCAGTAATTTTATAGACACCTCCTATACATAATGCACCAGTAGTCTATTTTGGCACCTGCCTAAGCAAGCTGCTTTTTGGACAGCTGTGTCAAAATCTTAGACTTGCAAATCTTCAATTGAGACCTCACAGGACTTCAGGGACCAATGCTGCAAGTGGCTTGGCCCCACCCCATGTATGGTAATAACCACACTTCCTGTTCCTACTACCAGAAGGTCATTATCTGGAAAGAGGGAAACAGCACTTAAAAGAAGATCCAAGAGTGCTCAGGATGTAACTTCTCAGTGAACTCTGTGCTAGACACCCCACAACAATGGCCTGATCCTAGCCTACTGAAATTAAGATATTGTCATTTTGTTGCTGACCTTTCTTTTGTTTATGGGGTATTTCAGAGATTCACCAGTCTCTCCATAAGTATATTTAACAAATTAGGCTTTTCATTCAGATACTGACACTAGGACTGACTGACACCTGGCACCAGCACTAGACTTAAGAGCTCTCCCAAGATGCAGCATCCAGCCATATTAGCCCAGGTCATATAAAGGGAAAATCCACAAAGTTACACTTAATTTGGCATCAAGTTAGCTCATATCTTGTCTTTGTGTAATTTGGACTTGACTTTGCAACAGATGTTCATAAATTTCCTGTGTTATCTTCAGTAAGCAAGGAGTTTTCAGAAAAGCACAACTAAATGTTAGTTCCTACAACCCATTATCTTATAAGAACAGTCAAAGCAGTAAAAGTTTTACAGGACTGGGTAGATTTCAGGAACAGCCCAACTACTCCAGTAAAAGGGGGGTGCACTGATGGGGTCAGCTTATATAAGATAGAGGTTTACATTCTCGAGGAATTTTTATTTTACATATATTAAGCATAGTAATTAAACTTCAATTATAATATCTACCATCACAATTCATGGGGAAGGCTAAAGAGAAAGGAAAATTAACAGCAATCACACCATTTGGATCTCTTCAGTTTTTGGAAACCTCATAAATCAGTTATCTTGGTAAAAACACAATCACATCAAGAAATTTGCATCTGGTGGCTGTGACAACCTCATAGAGCTGTGCAGAGAGAAGGAGGATAGCCAGTAGAATGAGCAGCAGAAGCTAGAGACAGACAGTGAATGAGTGTGAGATGTTGCTAAGGGCATCTCTATTGAACTGCCTATTGACCCACTCCATTCACTGTTTCCAGGACCTATAATGATGCCTCAGGCAACATGTGGTCACTGAAGCTGTTCAATGATGTGTGGTGTGTGAGCTGGTCCACCAAAGCCAGCGTCCTGTCCATATCTAGCTGAGACAATAAGTTGATCCTATAGAAGGAGTAGTTGCCAGGATAGCAAGTGTATATTACTGCCATCAACAATGTCCAGGATTTTGTGTCAGCCTCTATCACAGAGGCCTGGAAGAACAAGGACTACTGGTAATAGTACAGACAATCACAGAAAGAGCAGAAAAGTCAACAAGTGAGAAATAATTTAATTAAAGGTAAAGAGTCACACACAGCAAATATACATAGAGAGGAGGTCCCTTAAAACACAGTGTGGCTCAGGTAGATGCAGTCTGGTATATCCTGAAGGTCTTGAGTTTTAAGAATTTTGGATTTTTTTTTTTTATACTGGAATAAAGGTCTTTTCCTTTAACTAATGGTTTGTCAGTTTATACAAAGAATGGGAAACTGATAGGTCCACAACTTTGTGTAAATATGTCCTTATCCAGCCTTCAAATTATCTGACCAGTCCTGGCAGGTCTAGCTACAAGGAGCCCTATTGGTAGGAGAAAAGGTCTTTGCCTTAGATCAAGAGAGTGAGGATTTACTCATTATCTCTGATACTTTTTCATGTCTCTCAGTTGGTCAGGGACTTAAGTGGCAGGTCTTTCTTTGGACCACTAGCTCGTGAATAATGACATGGAGACTTTTTAATAAATATGAAAGCTTGGCCTTAGCTTAGGCTTGTTCTCAACTAGCTCTTCAAACAAATTAATCCATTTGTTAAGCCACATGGCTCATTACCTCTACTGATTACCATATGTCCAACTTCCTCCACTTCTGGCTGGTGAATTCCCCTGCCTCAGATTCTTTCCCAGAGTTTCCTTCTCTGCCCACAAGTCTACCTATCCTCTCCTGCCAAGCTATTGGTAATTCAGCTCTTTATTAAACTAATCAGAAGATGCTTTAGGCAAATAAGAAAGGACAGAGACACACCTTTACACAGTATACAAAAAGATTAACCTAACAGACCTATCTAATTCTTAGTTTCTCAAAAATAATCATGAACAATAAGAACAATTCTGATGAGATTTTCATTCCAGATTTCAAACAATATTACAGAGCTAAAGTAATAAAAGTAGCCTACAGAAACCTATTAGGGTTCTGCTCCAAAAGCTTTCTCCAAGAGTCCAAGGAAGAAATTACAACCAGCTAGGAAATCTACTTATCTGAGGGTAAATAAATAAATTTATACCCACTATGCTCTTTTAGTCCATCACTTTATTGTTCTAAGAAAGCTTTCTGATATCTTTGCTCTTCTCTCTTTGTCCTACTTTTTCTCTAAATCTACAGCTTCTTTAAAGCTCTCATTCTTAGCTCCTCTCTTACCTGACTATCCATACATTTCTTCCAGGACACTCCTTGAAATCCTGAGAGAAGTTTTAAAACAATCAATGTCATAGCACATTCTTAGAATAGATTATAAGGAACAGAGCCATTACCATGATAATGCAAGGTTCCAAGGTCTCAGGACCAGAGGGTGGGGACACAGTGCCCAGTGCAACAAACTGAGACAGAGCTTTTTATCAGCAGACTTGACACATGAAGAATTGACAGGCTTTTCTTAGGGTTTTTTATGTTACTTTCCTCTGTAAACAACCTGAAACTCTGACCTTGTGAATAACTTCGAAGTTTGTACTTTACAAAACTTTAACTAGTTTGAACTTGCTCTGAGGTAAACATGAACTAAGTGCATAAAGTTTGTGTAAGACTGAGAGGAGGTTATTTTTTTTCCGGTGTTAGTCTGAGCAAAAGAAACAAAGCAGGCTTTAAGTGTCCACAGTCATAGGACAATGGATCTGGTTTTGAAGAGTATCCTCGTATATTTTCTATATATCAAAATTATACAGGTAAATGAAAAGTTGTCTTCCTGACAACCCACAGATATATGTGCCCAATACTGAGATGTTATCATGAGATTACATATACACATTACATGAAGATGCATGGTAATGGGGTGATATCATAGCTCTAATTGCATAAGAAGTTTACAAGAAAGAAGAAATTCATTTAAAGGGCAGTAACTCCCAGCACAATTTGCATGATGGCTTAGTCCTCTACCAGAACCCTTGGTTCTCATAGGCTGAACTTTTGAACAATAGTTGTCATCTGCTGTATACTCCCATGGCCTGTTGCTCCCAGAAACTCTCAATACACAAAATATAAACATGTGAAACTATGGAACAAAATAGCTGACCCAAATACGAGAGCATGAAATTTCCACTGATATTTCAAAAAGATGCCAAAATATACATATTCAAGGAAAGAAAGAAATTACAGCAATTTAAAATATCAGTGAAAACACAAATACTCAATAAATGATGGAACTTACAGTAAATTGTGCTAGAAAAACTGGGCATCCACATGGGAAAATAAATAAAATTAAGCCCATATATATTATTCTGCACAAAAAAGTCAACTCCCAGAAAAACAAAGACCTCAATATGAAATTTGAAACAGTGCAACTGCTAGAAGAAACCATAAGCAGTTCCTACATGATTATAAGTATAAGAAAAGTTATTCTAATAGATTCCATTTAGCAATTAAGGCCAACAATTGACAAGTAGTATCAATATAAGTATTTCATGTTAACCAGTTGTGCCACTGGAGCTTTTAAACACCTTATAAAACTAAAATTCTTTCATATAGAAAAGGAAACTATTACCAAACTGAAGAGGAAGCCCAGAGGTTGAAAGGGAATCTTTACAAGCTGTTATACCCAATGAAATATTGATATTAAGAAAATATAAAGATCTAAAAAAAAAAACAATTAAAAAGTAGGTTATGGATCTGAGTAGAAATTTTTTAAATAAAATAAAAATGTTTAAAAATTATCAATAATAATTCAATATCCTTACCAATAAGGGAAATGTACATTAAAACTATATTTCCATTTCACTATATCATTTAGAGTTGCTAAGATAAAAAAACAACTGACAACAAATTAGGACCAGGGTGTGGGAAAAGAGAGGAACACTCATTTACTGATGTTGGAATTGTAACTCATGTGGAAACCAGAACATAGAATCCTCAAGAGGCTAAAAGTAGATCTACCATATGACTCATCTTTACCCCTCCTTTTCTGTTGCCAAGACTCACTGTCTTTCTCTTGATATTTGCTTAGCCATAATTTTACTATAATATTCACAAAAGTTAGGAAGTAGAAACAACCTAAATATTCTTCAACTAATGAATAGATATTGGAGATATAATAAATACTAAAATAAAATTCAATCAGCTATTTGGAAAAATGAAATTGTAACATTTTAGAGGTAAATGGATGCAATTGAGAATTATTATCCTGAGTGAAGAATTCCTGATCCAGAATACAAATGCTGCTCTTATTCATGATTCCTAGTTCAAAATCTTTACATGTGAGTATATAATCTGATGTAATAAAAGAAGCCAGAAATGTAGAATCAGATCACAGAGGGGAGGGGTGAAGATGGATTTGTGGAGAGGGGAATGGTAGACAGAATGCAGGTACTATAAACAATGGGGGATAAAACTTTAAACATTTTGTAATAAAGCTCTAAAGAATTTTAAAGATTTTTTTGCACACTGATTTTTAAAATCTTGTCCTCAGTTAAGTTAGTATTTAACTTCATAATATGCACATGCTCATCTATTTTTACAATATTCTAGAATGAACAAAAAGTACTTTTCAAAAAAAATTTTGGTAAGATATATTTTGGTAAGGTAAAGTAGTTACTAGATTGTTTTAATTTATGTAGAAGTTTCTGTCCTGCCAAAAACTCCCAAATATCCAGCACCAGCTTTCCAAATAATTGACTCAGAGGCTTAATATTATTTATAAATTCTCATGCTGGTAGTTCAGGCTTCTAATTAACTAGCTCTTACACTTAAATTAACCCATTATTCTTACATATGTTTAGCCATGTGGCTTGGTACCTTTTCTCAGTACAACATCATCTTGCTTCCTCTCCATCTGTCTGGCAACTCCTGACTGCCATTGTCCTTCCCCCCATTCTTAGTTTGGCTGCCTAGCCTAACTTCTTGCCCAGCTGCTAGCCTGCCAACTTTTTTTTAACCAGTGAGAATAATAAATAATCATAGTGTATAAAAGGATTATTCTGCAGCATTTGCACATTTTGTCTAATTTAATCCTAATATGGTAAAACTATATACAACAAAACCAGTTCTTAAGTAAGAATTACAGAAACATTATCCAATCCATTTGCATTTGGTAAAATTAGAGAAAATACTTATCTATCTTATCTTGATTAGTCTAAAGATTAAAGATGGTTGCAGAGAAGCCATGCTTGACTCCATTTCTCCTTCTTCTTCTTCTTCTTCTTCTTCTTCTTCTTCTTCTTCTTCTTCTTCTTCTTCTTCTTCTTCTTCTTCTTCTTCTTCTTCTTCTTCTTGACAGGGTTTCTCTGTACTGTTTTGGTGCCTATCCTGGATCTTGCTTTGTAGACCAAGATGGCCTCGAACTCACAGAGACCCGCCTGACTCTGCCTCCCAAGTGCTGGGATTAAAGGCATCTGCCACCACTGCTCAGCTCTACCCCATTCTTGTGTGAATAGAATTCTTTTTTTTAAATGCTTTCTCAGGTTTTCTGTGGAAATTCTTATGAAATGTTTGGGTGCCACTTGTAGGCAGGAGTTTCTTTACTGCTAACAACTCCCAAATACTCAGCATCAGCTTCCCAAATAATTGACTCAGAGGCATAATATTATTACTTGCCAATGCTCAGCTGGTACATCAGGCTTATTACTATGTAGCTCTAACACTTAAATTAACCGATTATGCTTAGTTATGTTTAGCCATGTGGCTCAGTGCCTTTTCTCAGTACAGCATTCCCATCTTGCTTCCCCCGCATCTGGTTGTCAACTCCTGACTCTGCCCTTCTCCTTCTGACTGTCTTTTTTTTTTTTTTTTTTTGGTTTTTCGAGACAAGGTTTCTCTGTGTACCTTTGCGCCTTTCCTGGAACTCACTTGGTAGCCCAGGCTGGCCTTGAACTCACAGTGATCCGCCTGCCTCTTCCTCCCTAGTGCTGGGATTAAAGGTGTGCACCACCACTGCCCGGCCCCCTGACTGTCTTTAGGTAGGTCACCTTACTTTATTTTCTGCCCAGCTACTGGTCTATCATCATCATTATCATCATCATCATCATCATCATCATCATCATCATCATCATCATTAACCAATGAGAGTAATACATATTCATGGTGTAGGAAAGGATTATTTCACAGCAATTTACAAATGTTGCAATGGATTATTGGAATACAATATGACTGTGTGAATATTATATATATATGTGTGTGTGTGTGTATTATATATATTTATATATATTATATATATAATTTATTCAACAAACAAAACTATAAGAGAAATGAGGGCATATTGTCTGAGCACATCTTTACATATAATATGTGCAGTCTACTGAACATTTTTATTACATAAATAAGAAGTACAAAACTTGCCACCAGACTCCAAAGGATTGTTCTAATTAAATGACCACACAGATGTCTCTGAGTAAATTAAAGGGATTACAAAACAAAATCAAATGTCATGAATCTGGTAGAGAGGATGATGGGAAAAGATAACCAGAGTTAGCTAGAAAATGTAATCATACTGAATTACTAGATATGGATGAAGTTTATAAGGCAACAACTTAGAAAAACAAACTTAAGAAAGGTAAAATGGTGGCCTGCAGAAATATTTTCAGTACTACTTCTTCCTTTTAATAACAATTGTGCTATTTAGAAATACTAATCAGTTGAGAAAGTTTACAATATTGTCAATGCAAACTATTGTATTAAATCTTTTCATTTTAATTGTCTCTGTCCTATATATGAGTCTGTCTAATTATCTATATATATTTATACTTGTATACCAGTAGAATTTATTTAAACAAAAGTTCTTTCAATGATATAGTTATTAAAAGACTTTTCCTTTAAACATTAAAAATAACTGCTTGTTTCAAAATTGACTTGTTTGACTACAGTCTGTTTTTCAGATAGTCTAAAATTTTTATATGTAATATCTGTGAAAAATGTGTTTTCAGGACCCTTTGATTAGACTCTGTAGTTTATTATATATACTGATTATCTTCACTATTTTTGAAATGGCTTTTGATTTGGGATGTGTTTTCTGTTTGAAAAAAGGTTCATAGAATTTTTTTTTAATTTAAAAATTGTGTTTCCTAGGGGATGGAGTGATGGCTCAGTGGTTAACAATGCTTACCATTCCAAGCATCCACAGGGCAGCCTATATGCGTCCAAGTATTACATATATTGTGTGTGACAGTACATGTCTGTTTCCCTGTAAATTCTGTAGATACAGTAATATCATAAGTTCAGTATAACCTGTGGTTGATAAAGTTGTCAATGTGAACATGGGCTGGTGACATCAAAAGTCATCAAAAATTAGCTGGAACAAGAACTCTTTTTTTGTTTTGTTTTATAATTCTTATTTTAATTTTTATATTAATTTATTTATTCAGTGTGTGTGTGTGTGTGTGTGTGTGTGTGTGTGTGTGTGTGTGTGTACCACTGTGCATGAGTGACGGCCAGAGGACACCTTGCAGGAACTATTTCTCTCCTTCCAACGTATGGATTCTGGGAATCAAACTTTTGATTGGTTTACTGGCAATCACCTTTACCTCCTGAACTATTCGACTGGCTCTAGCTTATTACTTTAATACTGAACTTGTAAGTTTAAATCAGGATAGAAAAAAATTGCCACAACAGATCATATTATCAGAGCTTCTCGCTTCTTCCATTCGCAGCCTCCCTTGAGCTCCACTTTCCTGGGAAGACACCACAACAGGGTCAGGTGTCCACAGTGGACACAAGAAAAGCTTCAGATGCTGGGCAGCAGTGGCACATGACTTTGATCCCAGAACTCAAGAGGCAGAGCCAGGAGGATCTCTGTGAGTTTGAGGCTAGCCTGGTCTTGGAACAAGAACTCTTGAAGAGTCATTTTTTTTAAAATAATTCAATTTAAATTTTGCCAATATAAGTGGATTTATAGTAGAAAAAACACATATTGCAAATATATCTCTGTTCTAGTCTCCAGAAATAAGCCAATTTACATGTTAACAAGAAGTTTGCAAATTAAATTATAATGTAATATTTTAAGTTGAACAATAACATTTTTTATCAACTTCAAGTAGTTTTATTGAATTTATCTAAGAGGAAGATGAAGAATTATTTTGGAAATGAAAAAAGTGTGGGTGAAGTTATCTATTCATAAGCTGGATGTTACCTAACATTTCTGACTATTGTGAGGGAAGTAGAGAAATGTGATCCATGGAAAGGGCACTGTGATATGGGCAGCTGGTAGATGCTGAGAGGGACAGCAGGTGATCCTAAGCAAGGAATTGGGTTGGTTATTCCTTCAACAGCAATATTAGTATTGTAGAAGCAGGACACCAGAGCCTCTAGAATTTAACGTCTTCTTTCAGAATCAAGATGTATAACCCATTAGAAAATAAAGTAAAATATTATAGATTTGTATTTTTTAAACTACTAAATGTTTCTTAATTGTGTGTTACAACCATAACAGTCAAGTGCAGTGGAGAAACAAAATATTTAAAGACATCTTTATGAAAAACTTAATTTCATGTCAGCCAATCATTTTCAGTTTTTGTGAGTACTATATCATCATTCTATTCTCCTGTATTTAGCTAATCATCAAATTCAAGTTTAATAATACTGAAAAATAATAAAAATCTATTCATGCATAGGTTTTGAAGTCTTTATAATTTGTCACAGAAAAATGCAAAGAAAATATGAAGCATTTTTGTAAAATATTTTATGAAGATTAAGCCATTCTTTTTTTACTTGGGGAAGGGGTTGTTTCTGAATTTTGGTTATAAGAAGCTAAGGATTCCGAAACTATTGGCATAGGAGATCACTTCCTACATACAACACCAGTAGCACAGATACTGAGAGAAACAATCAACCAATGGAACCTCTTGAAACTCAACAAGACAAAGTGACAGCCTACAGAATGGGAAAAAGGTCTTCACCAACCCCATATCTGACAGAGGGTTGATATCCAGAATATATAAGGAACTCAAGAAATTAGACATCAAAATGCCCAACAGTCCAATTAAGAAATGGGTTATATAACTAAACAGAGAATTCTCAACAGAGGAAGCTCAAATGGCTGAAAGACATTCAAGGAATTGCTCAACATCCCTAATCTTCAGGGAAATGCAAATCAAAATGACTCTGAGATACCACCTTACACCTGTCAGAATGGCTAAGATCAAAACCACTGAAGACAGCTTATGCTGGAGAGGATGTGGAGCAAGGGGAACTCTCTTCCACTGTTAGTGGGAATGCAAGCTTGTACAGCCACTTTGGAAATCAATATGTCACTTTCTTAGAAAATTGGAAATCAATTTCCCCCAAGACCCAGCTATACCACTCTAGGGCATATACCCAATGAATGCTCAATCATACCACAAGGGCACTTGCTCAGCTATGTTCATATCAGCATTGTTTGTAATAGCCAGAACCTGGAAATAACCTAAATGCCCTTCAACTAAAGAATGGATAAATAAAATGTGGTACACAATGGAGTACTGCTCAGCAGTGAAAAACAATGACATCATGAGATCATGAGGTTTGTAGGCAAATGGATGGATCTAGAAAAAAAATCATCCTGAGTGAGGTAAACCAGACTCAGAAAGACAAACATGATATGTACTTACTCATAGGAGGATACTAGATGTGGAACAAGGATGAATGGACTGCTACTCAAAACTCCAGGGAGGCTACCTAGAAAACAGGACCCTGCTGGGTGGTGGTGGCACACGCCTTTAATCCCAGCACTTGGAAAGCAGAGCTAGGCTGATCTCTGTGAGTTTGAGGCCAGCCTGGGCTACCAAGTGAGTTCCAGGAAAGGCGCAAAGCTACACAGAGAAACTCTGTCTCGAAAAACTGAGAGAGAGAGAGAGAGAGAGAGAGAGAGAGAGAGAGAGAGAGAGAGAGAGAGAGAGAGAGAGAGAAGAAAACAGGACCCTAAGAAAGACACAGGGATCGCCCAATGACAGAGAAATGGAAGAGATCTAAGTGAACAATCTAGACGTGAGTGAGTGAGGTAATGCAGAGCAAGTTTTGAGGGAAAGGGAGCTTAGGGGAGCAGGAGATCCCATGATAAATGAAGAACCCAAGGGAATAGGAAGAAGCAAAGTGCTAGACAGGTCCCCAGAAATCCACAAAGATACCTCCATAATAGACTACTGGCAATGGCTGAGAGAAAGCCCGAACTGACCTACTTTGGTGATAGGATGGCCAAACACCCTAACTGTCATGCTAGAAAACTCATCCAATGACTGAGAGAAGCAGATGCAAAAATCGATGGCCAGGCCCCAGATGAAGCTCCGGGAGTCCAATTGGCAAGAAAGAGGAGGGATTGTATGAGTGAGAATTATTGAAACCAAGATTGGAAAAAGCACAGGGACAAATAGCCAAACGAATGGAAACACATGAACTATGAACCAATAGCTGAGGAGCCCCCAACTGGATCAGGCCCTCTGGATAAGCTTGAACTGTTTTGGAGGCACTCAGGCAGTGGGACCAGGACCTGTCCTTAGTGCATAAGCTGGCTGTTTGGAACCTGAGGCTTATTCAGGGACATTTTGCTCAGCCTGGGAGGAGGAGACTGGACCTGCCCGGACTGAATCTGCCAGGTTGAACTCAATCCCCAGGGGAGTCTTTGCCCTGGAGGAGATGGGAATGGGAGGTGGGCTGAGGAGAAGGCGGGTGGGGGGAGGGGGCAAGGCAGGAGGACAGGGGAATCCATGGCTGATACGTAAAATTAAATTAAATTATAAAATAATTTTTTTTAAAAAAAAGAATAAAATGCATGCTAGCCAAAGGGGGGGGGAGAAAATCCCTGACAGCTATGTATCAGAGAATTACCCTTTTTCTGTTTTCTGGAATTCATACAAGGTAATTAGCTCTTTAAACAATATGATTCTTTGTATTTGTTTTTATTGAGATTTAAGGCTTATTAATTCTCAAAAGAAATGATTAAAAGTGTTACATGGAGAGATTTTGATCTTATAATGGGTATTCAATCATCCTCTTGCAATTAGTTAAATAACATTGAATGGTACATCAAGCTTTCTTTTATGTCTTACTTACTGTGGAAGTCATGTTCCAAAATGTCTCTCTCCTATTGAACATAAATTACATTCAGCTGTTGTTACTATTATCAAACAAATCCATGCCTGCTCATAGAACTGCTAGTCCACAAACTGGTTGCAACAAGAAGAAAAGGACAAATATGTTTTATTTCATAGAATGCAGTTTTCTTTCTGAAAAATGAGTAATAAATTCAGTTTTATAACAGACATAATATTTAGAATTTAACTATATGTATGTTCTTCTATGAGAGTAAAACAATCCTAATAAACTAAAATTAAATAACAATTGGAAACTTAAAATGAAGTTATTTTAATTTTAAGGTTTTCATATCTTTGGAATAATTTTGATTGTAGTTTTATCACACTGAGAAATGATAATTTTTGATCACCTTCATTTGGGTAGTTATGAAATGGAAAAAGGATACATAATCTCTTAATTGTTATTTGCCATATCCTAGAAGCCTGAACTGAAAAATGCAATAAAATTGAGAGAAAACAAAAATCAAAAGAAAAAGAAAAGGAAAACCCTTCTTTCATAGGAATACTATGATTATTTTCTATATTCTAATATAGAAAATTCAGTATGAATCAGGGTAATTTTTTTACAATAGTAAATAATTTAATTTAATATTTTACAAATACAAGTTTAATATGCAAAATTAAATCACATTTGTATATGAAAATTAAAAAAAAACAAGTTTAAAAAGCAAAAGCAAAATCAATTGCTGATTGAGGACACTCCACTAGGAACCAAGATACCTATAAGTAGAGCAGAGGTTCCAGAGATGTAGACTTCAGAAATATTATCTCATGCTGCAAAGGGATTTTTGGTATGGTGCTAACTGAGTGATCTGTGACCCTATTTTTCTTTATCAATCCTCCTTTAGATAACCCTAGTAAGCTCACAGGCTCAATAAGCTAAATTTTAGTGTAAACATTTATGTGGTATGTCATCAGTGACCTATCTTGGAAAAGTATATGTATGCTCACATATTCCTAAGAAATTTCACACTACACCACTATAAATAAATAAGTGAGCATTTCAGCACAAAGTAAGCAAGATCTATAAAATTTCTAATTGAAAAAAATCACAATAAATTAACACAAAATGTTAAGGAGGTAAAGAATATGTACCAGGCTGAGCTGAATCCCCAGGGGAATCCTTGGCATGGAGAAGATGGGAATAAGGGGCGAGCTGAGGGGAAGGAGCGGGGGGAGCAGGAGGAGGGAGGACAGGGGAATCTGTGGCTGATATGTAAAATTAAATTAAATTATAAAATAAAATATAATATGAAATAAAATTAAAAGCAATAAAAAGAATACCTAGCTCAATAGAGGCAAAATTGTATTAAAATATTAAAAAATTGGTTCTACTCTGAATTAATGTGTAAATTGAAATAATCTTAACCCAGGAATTGCTTCAGAGATGAACAAAAAAATAACTTATGGAAATTTTATGTCTAAGAATAGGCATAATAACTTTAAAGGGGAAAAATGAAACAAAAACAAAGCCTTAAAACTATGCTCCTGGATATAGCCAACATCAATATTTATCATGCAGGTTTGGCAAAAGAAAGAGTGACTGATCAGTAGAGATTAACAGGGAGTAAAATGGCGTGCAAGCTAAACTAGCTGATTAATGACATTGTTGGCAAGCATGGGGTTTGGGATAAGGAGATAACATCAGTTATAAATAAAGCATAAAATTATTAAATGTTAACCCCTATTGTATACCACACAGTAAAAACATTACAAATGAGTTACAGAACTAAGTGCACTGCCTATATGCATGTGATCAGAGTAGCTGTCACTCAAAATAATGTACAATTTCATTGCATTTCCATACTTAATTTTAGTATTTTTCATGCATATTTTCATTTTGGTATTTACCCACTATCCTTATGTACTCATTTCTGAAACAGCATATAAAATATTTATCAACTTTCCAACTCTTTCTTAAAATTGACTTTTATTTTCCTAATTGTTTTATCATTAAAATTATCAGTTCATATTAATTTGAGCTGATTGTCACATCCTGTATGCTTTGGTGCTTTAGAATGGACTACTCACTTTCATGATGGCTTACACGGATTTCAGGATCTCAAAACAGTTTTGAGAATTTTCTACTGATGGCAAGAATCCAGTGAAAGTCGTAGTCTTTGATCAATTTTTATAAACCATTCTGAATGTACTAGCATTAATGAAGTGTACTTCTGATAGAATGTAACTTTATGTTTCCAGGAGAACAGGAATAAATCATACAATAATGTTCTTTGAGTATCAGAACCAGGCATGAAATTGAGTAAAATTAGGCGAGTTGGGAGCTAGTTTCCAGTTTACATCATTGTATGCTCTCACTGGTGTTTGGTTTCTGTGATTTGCTGTAATTATAGTTTTAAAGTAGAAGTATTTATTGATATAACATTAAGTACCTACAGCTTTTTCTATTGTGCTGTTTTGATAAGGAGAATTGCATCTAAATAGGAAAGCATAATGTCATTTGCATGATAATGATGATTTCATTTAGTATAATACTGATTATTTAACAGCAAAAAAGTATAGTGTGATATGACAATTATGAAAGCTTGAATATTACAATTATCCCAAGTTAAGATTTCTTAGTTATTCATTGTTTTCTTTATTACAAATTAAATATATCTTCATTATAGATATGATAGAAAACACAAATCTACTAAAAGGAAGTAATATACATTATGTCACCATGCAAATACAGCTATTCTCTTGATGTATTCTCTTTTAAGTTCCAACATATAAGAAATGAGAGTAAGATCCTCTTCCAGAAGTAAGAACTGATTGAAAGCCTGGGTCTACAGTGTCACTGGGCTGTTTCTCTGATAGAGACATAGTGAAGTTTGAGGGGATTGAGGTAATGGAAGTCCCTTGTGCTAATTTACCTAAGACTGATTTGAGTTAAATTGACACCTTAAAAGCAATATATCTTATAGTTGGTTAATACTAGTAGTGGTTATTCTTAATAGCAACATATCTTATATTCTATGAGTATTAATAGAAGTTCATGTTTCTTGTCAATATAACCAGTTTAAGAAACATCCTAAAGTTTACAAAGATCATTTCTGGGATGATGCTTTATACATACTTAGCTTTTTTTTTTTAAAGATTTTTCTTCATTTTACTAGCAAACATACTTTAAAATTTCTTTTTAATTATTTCTTTGAGGATTTCAAATATCATGTCGTGTTCATATCTACTTTCTACTTCTCAGATCTTTCCAGACTCCAACCCCCTTTATGACCTTTCCAACCCCCTTTATGACCCTCAACTTCTCATCAATGACAGCTGTGTAGCTCTAATATTCTTGGATCTATGTCTTCCTACTTTAATATGGCCAAATTCTCAGGGAATGCACTTTTAGAGAAAACTTAGCCTTTTTCTTCCAGTACATAAAAAAATTTAGAATTGCTGCTTAGCTAGTGGTGGAATTTTTTGCCCAAATTACTATGTCATACTGGGTTTTCATCTAGATCATGCTTGCACACATCTTTTGTATGCTGTCACAACCACAGTGCATTCATATATGCAGCTGCCTTGCTGTGATAAGAAGATAACTGGCTTTTGTTGTTGTATTGTTTTCTATTTTGTTTTTGTTCATTTGGTTGTTTCTTTTTTTTTCTGTCTTAGTTGTCCATCACCTCTGGTTCTCAAATTCTTTTCATCACTTTCCTAAAATTGTCCCTGAGATTTTAGAGGAGGAGTATATATGTTTCTTTTAGGAGAGAACATTCCACAATCTTTTATTATCATCACTTTGGCCAGTTTTGAGTCTATTTACCTATGAGAATTGATACATGTGTACGCTATGGATATAATGGTATGTTGTCAGGAGTTGGTTTAATGCTGTGTTTAATACAATTAGATTACTTCCTATGGTCTATGATCCATTTGCCATATAGCTTCCAGATATGATTAGGGTGGCAAGTCTTTGTTTCATTTTTTGGAACCAGAGCAGCCCTTAAATCCAATTAGAAAGTGGTTAGATACACTGAGGTCATTAGTGTCACTAATGGATCAGAGGATATGTTTTGTATGGTTTGTTATCATAGCTTATAGAACTGCTCCAGTAACATTTATAACCCCTTCCAACACTATGAAAGCTAGCCTACAGTAGGAATGAAGATACCGGGTCAATACGAGATTGGTATCTCAATATTCTGACTCATGTGTCCAGTCTGTTTAGCAATAGTGTTATGCTCTGAAAGATAGTCAAAACATTATCTTTTTCTGCAATGTTAGGTGGCCTTTAGGATCTCTTTCTCCAATAATTCCAAAAGAAGTAACCCCTTATGACACTGGGCATTTTATTTGTTAGTCTATGTAGGGAGATTGTTTCACAGTAATGGGGTAACTCCAGTTTGAGTCATTTAATTGGTATGTGAAGCTATATTTTTGGAATTTTCTACAATAGTAGGTTTACATATTACTTTTAGTGAAAAAATTTTAGTGTTATTTTTTTTTTGCTCCTAGTTTCCCATTATACCCCACCCTCCTTCCAATGCTGCCATTGCTATGAAAAACTAACCTTAGAATCTTAATCCATTAAAGTTAAGTTTATTTAACTGTAACCATGAAAATTGTGCATTAAATGTATAATGAAGAGATCTACACACTGTGATGTTCCTGCATTTGAACACATTATGCAATATAAAAACCTTTGATCTATCCTGGTGAAAAAAATTCCAAATTCTTTTCTCCAATATAATACTCAAGTATAGTTTCAATTTCACTATTAGACAATGGAATTATAGCAAAGAGATATTCTCACAATAACATGTCTTAAAAGAGCAATATGAAAAAACAAGTTATACTGTCAAGATTACAGATTCAATGTAATCCATGTAAAAATTCTGATATCATATTTCAAAGACTATATAACACATAAAACAAGATTAAAAATATCCAAAATAATGATAAAACATAAGAATACAGCTACAGGCATCACCACACCTGACCTTAAATTAAATTGCAAAGCTTTATTGACAAAGACAAACTTACAGTAACATAAAAACAGACAGACCAATTGAATTGAATGGAGAACTTCGGGAAATGCCAACAAAATTATAGATACAAAATTTTGTGGACAAATTTTTAAACAGTCTCATTAAATGAGAAACACAGAGCCAAATACAGAAGTGAAAGCCTTAGAGATCAGAGAAATAGTGATAGCTACCAACTAACCTTAGTTCACCATGCCACCCTAGCTTCTTATGAGAACTAACTAACTTCTTCTTCCTGCCTGATCTGTGCCTTATTGCCTTCTACATTCTCATTGGCTCTTAGCCCAGCTGGCTATCTATGTCCTCTGATCTCCAGGCAAACTTTATTTATTAACATACAAATAAAATATCACCACACTATTTTTGACAGAGGTCAAAGAAATACAAAGGAAGAAAGATAGCCTTTTCAATAAATGGTTCTGGTGAAACTGTATATCCTGTGGTAGAAAATTAAACGTGTAAAAAACAAACTCAAATTTGTTCAAAGACCTCAATAAAAAAATGTGAAATTTTGAAGCTTCTTTAATCTTTGATCACAAATGTGGGCTATCTATTCTCCAGGAACTTATTGACCTTAAGATTTACAATGGGGATGAAATATTAATGCATATTATTCCAAGAATTATGTGTTATTACACTGACTTGCTACTTTTTTCTCTGTGTCTCCAGGATGTACATAGATATTGTGGGACCACCCAGCTTCTAATCGTGAAGCCAATGCAGTAGATGCACGCCTTTAATCCCAACACTCAGGAGGCAGAGCCAGGTGGATCTCTGTGAGTTCAAGGCCCACCTCGTCTACAAAACGAGATCCAGGACAGGCACCAAAAAATACAAAGAACCCTGTCTTGAAAAACCAAAAAGAAAAAACTAGTAAATGCCTTCTTATATTATACTCATATTCTTTTATTTCTATAAAAGTTATAATTCTATATAATATAACATACATTTATGAATTTATTTCCCTCATAATTCTCAAAAATCTTTCATATAACATTATTTTCATGTAGTTTAACATTTAATTTCTTTTGACATTTTCTTTTGTTCTATGTTTATTAAATAATGTATTAGCTGGAAAGATGATTTGGTTAGTAAAAGAGATTGACATCCAGCTAGATGACCTCAGTTTGAGCCCTGTAATCCACAGTGGAGAAAGAGAACTGGCTCCTGTTGGCAGTCCCTTGATGACTAAACTAATACTGTGGTGGGCTCACCTACATAGGCACATGAACAGACACATAAGAAGTAAGTAAATAAATAAATAAATAAATAAATAAATAACATAATATAATAAATACAATATATAATATAATAAATATAATATAATGAATATAATATATAATAAATAATATAATATAATACAATACAATATAATAATGTCTGAACATATTTTAAAACCAAGGCTTAGAGGAAGAATACAGGATAATATACAACTACCAATTAAATTAACATTATCCAACTAAATTTCTATTTTTATTTCCATTTCATTTCCACTGTAACATGAATATTTTAATTTTTATAAATGCTAGTACTTTACATTTAAAGTATGTTTTGGCTAAAAGTGAGAAACTTGATGGTAACTCTATGCAAGCTTGCAAAGACTGTACCTATGGTATTTTGAATGATAATAGCCCCAAAGGCACATATGTTTGATTGCTTGTCTCCAGTTCATATAATTGTTTGGGAAAGATTAAGACATGTGGGCCTCAAAGATTCAAAATCCAATGTCAGATACAGTGTGTCTATTTCTGCCTGTTACATGCAGATAAGCATATAAATATCACAGCTTCTGTTCCAAGTGCCATGCCTCCTTGTTTCCTACCATGATGATCATTAACTAATTCTCTAAAACTAAAAGCAAGCTCCCAACTATATGCTTCATTTTATATGAATTGCCTTCATCATGGTTTCTCCTCACAGCAATAGAACTGTGACTAAGACAGGACCTTTGCTTCCAATGAAAGAATTTTCTAAAAATTTCTCATTTGCCGGGCGGTGGTGGCGCACGCCTTTAATCCCAGCACTTGGGAGGCAGAGGCAGGCGGATTTCTGTGAGTTCGAGGCCAGCCTGGGCTACCAAGTGAGTTCCAGGAAAGGCGCAAAGCTACACAGAGAAACCCTGTCTCGGAAAAAAAAAAAAAAGCAACTTCTCATTGATAGTATTTTAACAAACTATATAGTTAATGTATACTTTTATTTAACTACATAATTACTTATATTTCAGGTACTGTCTTATTCTTCTATTGTTATTACAAAAATTACAGAAGATTGAGGTTTAATTTTTTTCATGATTTAGAAGACTGAGATGATCTTAGGGGTGATACTGGCATTTGTACAGAAAGAAGTGCAAATGGTTTCTACTTTTATTTGTCATGTTGGACATGACAAAATGGAAAGATTGTAATCCTTCACACACTATATATTACAATCTACCCTAGTGTGCAAGTTAAATAATTTTTGTAATTAAGCAGCATGTAAAAAGCTAACAATTTTGGAATTTAAAAGCATGCTATTAAAAGAATGAGAATCTAGACATTCCTTAGTTGTGTCATGAAAATAAATCATATTCTTATTTCAGCCTTATATTTCAAGATAAACTCAGTATTATATGATATCATCCTATAGCAGGAGTTATATGCCTTATGAAATTTAATTAATTATTTTATAAAATAAAGAGAAAATATTTACTGATATACTCAGATTCAAAATAGGGCATTTTTGAAACAATGTAATCAGATAAATTGTATATAATTTTGCTATGAAATTATTGCCAATATTTCCTGTTGTAAATCTATTTTAGTCTGCTCAAATATCTATATTACACAGGATTTGTTTAAACATGAACCTGTGTAAAATGAATCTTAAAAGATCTCATTAATAAAAAACCCAGAGCCAGATACTGGGGTGAGAGCTAAGAACTCAGAGAACAGGCCAAGCAACAGCCAACCTCACCTCACCAGCTCTTCAGCCTCCAGAAAGCTATGTTCTGTACACTCACACCTATACACCTTACTATGCTCTGCCATGTGCCAAAATGTCTGGCTCTGTTCTCAGTGTGGCCTTGAAATCACAGAGAACAAGATGTATCTCTGCCTCCCACATGCTGAGATTATAGGTGTGTGCTACCATTGTCTGACCTCTATGTTTAGCAGAGTGGCTAGATTTTACTCTGATGGCCAGATAAGCTTTTGGGGTGCACAAATAAAAATATCATCACAAGCAGGCATGTGGAATTCCCACCAACAGGTATATATTTTCAAGGCAAATGTTTCATGACTACTATTAACATTCCTTTTAATGTTTTAAATATTATTTTAATGTTATATAATTATTAATTACATATCTAGAATCTTTTCCTGTAAACAGAGGTAGAGTTTTCTGACATGAGTGCCTTTGCCAAATACCTGGCAGTGACTTTTCTCATTTCCACACAGATATTATTTTAATTATAAGTGCTTTCCCAATAGCTCAGGATTATTATTAACTAGCTCTTACATTTAAATTAACCAATTTTTATTAACATATATATTGTCCTGTGGCTGTGGCTTTGCTGATCCTCTGGCATCTTAATTCTTGAGTAACTTGCTCCCAATTCTCTCAACTCCACCCTTCTTGATCAGTCTTCAGTCTGATTGTTCTGCCTAAACTTATCCTGCCCTATCATAGGCTAAAAAGCTTTATTATTAACCAATGAGATTGATACAGATTTATGGTGTACAGAAGGATTATCCCACAACATTTTTCATATATCTTGGTACATTTGGAGAGCATAATTTAGAAGAATTTTTTAATTCAAAATTAAAAATACATGAGAAATTAATGATTCTATAGATTAAATAATCACTGTTTTTGTAACATTAAATATTCTATCCTTGACAGACAAATCTTTCTATATTCAAGCATTTTTAAAATTTTATTTCATTTTTTATTTGTTGGTATAAAGTCCTGCTTCTGTTTAATCAAATTAGATTTTATTGGGATTTTTATCAAGTAGAGAATCTGTCAATAAATATTTACTTTCATTTTTAAAATAATTTCTTTTTTTGAAATTATAATATATTTTTCATTTCCTCCTTTTCCATTTTCCCTCCAAACCTCCCCAAACTCTTCATTACTTTCTTTAAAAAAAAATCCATGGCCTTCTTTCTTAACCAATTCTTATTATACATGTATATGTATACATATATACCTATATTCATAAATACATAAATCAACCTGTGAAGTCTACATATGTTACCTGAATATATGTTTTTTAAAGCTGATACTTTGGTATTGGATGACCAATTGGTTTCTCTTCCCAGGGTAAGACTGATGTGGGATATTCTTCTTTATGGTGTAAATATGTATTGCTATTATTGCTTGATGAATAAAGCTGCTTTGGCCTATGACAGTGCAAAATATAGCTAGGTGGGAAAGCCAAACTGAATACATGGAGAAAGAATGGTGGAGTTGAAGCAGACATGATCCAGCCAACCAAAGAGCAAGATGCCAGCAGATTTTAATGCCACAGCCACAGGGCAATACATATTTTAATGGAAATGGGTTAATTTAAGTTTGTAAGAGCTACTTAGTAATAAGTCTGAGCTATAGGCCAAACAGTTTGTAATTAATGTTAAGCATCTGAAAATATTATTTAAGAGCAGCTGCTGGACCAGGCAGGACACAGAAAAGCCTCGGGCGGCCTAAGACTACTTCTCCCACTCTCAGCATTTCTTTGATGCTGGTAGCTCTTTGTATAGGAAAGAGGCATAATGGGCTTTCCTCCATCCAATTTATCATGGGTATTGTCCTGATTCAGGTCATGATTAGGCAATCATGTTGGTGAGACTTTATGATATTACTCAGAGACACAATTTTATTGGTCCTTTGACTTTTACAATCTTACTGGTCCCTCTTCCACAATGATCCCTAAGCCTTAGGTGCTGGAACTCTTTGTAGATGTATCAAGTGGGACTGATTCACTCTTCTGCATTTTGATTTGTTGTGGTTTTCAGTAATAGTCTCTGTCTGTTGCAAAGAGAATTTTCTTTAATGAGTGGTGAAGACTATAATTGTATCTGAACATTTAAAGCTCAAGATAATTATTTATTTATACAGAGGTTTAGAGCAACAGCATTTCATCAATTTTGTGGTACTTTGTAGCTAAAAGTTTTTCCATGTCCTGGCCTGCCAGCAGTCAGGACAAATCTCTCCCACTTGCGTCCCCCAACTAAACACACAGAGGCTTGTATTAATTAAAACTGCTTGGTCATTAGCTCAGGTCTATCACTGACTAGCTCCTACACTTAAACTCAGCCCATTTCTGTTCATCTATATGTCGCCACATGTTTTGAGGCTTTACCTGTGTGCCATTACATGCTGCTCCCTGGACAGTGGGCTGGCATCTCCTGACTCAGCTTTCATCTTCCCAGAATTCTCTTTGTCTGTTTATCCCGCCTATACTTCCTGCCTGGCTACTGGCCAATCATCATTTTATTTATCAACAAATCAGAGCAACACATTCAGAGCATACAAAACATCCCATAGCACCTCTCCTTTTTGTCTTATCAAAAAAGAAGGGTTTAACTTTAACATAGTAAAATTACATATAACAGACACTTATCAAGCAAGAGTTACAGTTACAATATTTGGTCTATTGGTATTTCGTAAAATTAAGAAAAATATTCTATGTATCCTATATTTGTGAGTCTAAGGTTTCATATCTAATTGATCTTCTATCATAACCAAGGAAAATTACAATTATAACTATCTAGTCTTCAAGTACATCAAAGACCTCAGAAGGATATAATATTACCTAAGTAAACAGAAGGAGTATTATAAGCAACTTCTAAAAATCTAGAATGACAATGACAGCTGGTTACTTAGAGACAGTTACCCAAAGTTCTTCTGCAATGTTGGGGCATCCATTCTTCAGCCTACAGGCCTAGAGTCTCTCAGTCACTTCTCTATGTTTCCTATAGAATGTCTGGCAGTTTCTTTTGTGAAGCAGGAACCTCAAGGAGCATCTCATCTTGTAAAGTTCAATGGTCATCTTCCTATGGGTCCTGCACATCCAGTCAATACAACATTTTGTCAAGAAGTCCAGGCAAGTACAGTTTCTTGCCCAAATGACTATTTTTGCCAAGAAGAAGATAAATACCATATGGAGTGTCTTCGACGTCCATCTTTCTCTCTGAAGTAAATCAGTTCTGCCAGGAGCAGATGTTTCTCACTGTCGAGAAATTCGAAGTTTTTGTTTGTTTCTTTGTTTTGGTTTTTTGAGACAGGGTTTCTCTGTGTAACTTTGCGCCTTTCCTGGATCTCGCTCTGTAGACCAGACTGGCCTCGAACTCACAAAGATCCGCCTGCCTCTGCCTCCTGAGTGCTGGGATTAAAGGTGTGCGCCACCACTGCCCGGCAAATTCTAAGTTTTTAAAACATTTTAAAGTGCCATATTCTGTAGGTCTTTGAAGTATTTGAAGATTATCTACCTAATTGAGAAATATCTATGTATACCTAGAAAACATAACATGACTATAAGTTTGACTATCATAGAATTCTAAATATTAATCTTTATTTCCTAATTATCCACTACAATTTCAAATGAGCTGAAATACAGTTATAATATCCAGTCCATTTGTATTTGGCAACATCAGAAAAGATATTCTATTTTCAGAGAAAATATCTTCTCTTTGTGATTCTAAATTTTCATATCTAATTTACCTTTTTATCGTATAAAGAAAATCTTAAGTCTAATCATTATTTAACTCCATCAAAGAACCCAGCAGCATGAAATTTTACAAAATGACAGGGATATCTTGCTGCCTGGAGAGATAGTCTAGGTTCTTCTGTAATGTTTGGGCATCCAAATTTGGCCTACAGGCCTGGCATATCTGACAGACATTTCTTTTTTTTAAGATTTTTTTCATTCATATTACCTATCATCCTCTTCTCATTCCCCTTCTCCTCCCCCTAGCCTTCCTTGCACCCACCCCCCTCTTCTCCTCCAAAAGAGTAAGGGTTCCCTTGGGGTGTTAGCAAAGCTTTTACATTCAGTTGAGGCAGGACCAAGCCCTCTCCCCTTCATCAAGGCTGAGGAAGGTGCTGAACCACAGGCAATGGGCTCCAGAAGGTCAGCTCATGCACCAGGGATAGATCCTAATCCCGCTGCTAGGGGTCCCTCAAACAGATCATGTACACAAGTGTCTCCCATATGCAGAGGGCCTAATTCAGTTTCATTCAGGTTCAACAGCTCTGAAAAACATTTCTGAGAAGCAGGGAAATTTGAAGGACTGCCATGCCTTTTATTGGCAAAATTCATCAATTGATTTCCTCTGTGTCCTGTACAATATCAGACAGATTCTTTCGTGAAGCAGGCATCCCAAAGGACTGTTCTGTTTTATTTTGGCAAGCTGGCAGCGGCCAGAAGAGCTGTCTCTTTACTACAGCCAGCATGAGGAACATGAAGCCACATTTACCTAAAATGTTTTCTTGGTTAGAATATTTTTAAGCCCTCTTAGTTCTTAGGTGGATGTAGGTGCACCACATTGGAATGCTATATGCAGACAGACTTTTCGTTCCCAGCCACCAGTTCCCAAATAACTGACACAGAAACTTAATATTAATTGCTAATGCCAATAGCTTAGGCTTGTTACTAACTAGCTCTTCCAACTTAAATTTCCACTATGTCACTCATGACTTATAGTACCAGTGCTTTTCTCCCATGTAGAGCTTCTATTCTGACTTCTTTCAATGTTGAACTGTGATGTGGAAGTGTAAGACAAATAAAGCAAGCTAAGCAATTCCAAAAATAAAAGAATACCTCACTTCAAATTCCTTTTGTAATGCATTTTAAATATTTATGATCCTCTCCCACTCCACACACATACTGGTCTCTACAGATAGTCTAAGTTAAAAAGAAATCAGTTCAAAGATATAATTGACACATGAGTAGAAAGTTTAACATATGTCTCTTAGGGTCTTGGTTACCTCATTCAATATAATTTGTTCTATGTCTACCCATTTTCATGCATGCCTCATTATTTTATTATATTAGTGTTAAATAGAATTCCATTGTGGAAATATATAACATTCTCATTACATATGCCTTTTAGCTGATTCCATTTTCTAGCTATTGTAACAGAGTACCACTGAATATGATACACATGTGTTACTGTCATAAAATATTGAGCCTTTAAGGTATAAAGTCCAGGAGTGATATAGTTGGATTATATGGAAGATTTACTTTTACCTTTATATAAAACTTGATAATAATTTCCAGAGTGACTAAACCAGTGTATACTCCCACCAAAACTGTATAAGTCTTCCCTTTCCCTTTATCCACACCTGGATTTCTTATCTTTTATTTTCTCTATCTTTATCATTCTTGCTAGGTTGAGATGTAATCTCAAAAAATATTTTTTTTTGTATTTTCCTGACTTTTAGGGATTTTAAAGTCTTCAAATTATTTGTCAGCCAATGTGAGGAATTTTTTTTTCAAATTATTGGGGTAAAGACAATACTATTAAAAACTGATTACATAATAATATATATATATATATATATATATATATATATATATATATATATATATATATATATATATATAATCAAGCTTATTGACATTAATAAGAAAAACTTAAAGTGAGACACAATCAGAAAAACATATGCTCCATATTAATACTATTAAGAAATTTAGACAATTGTGCTCTTAGTATAGGGTCAATTCTTTTAAAATAGACCCTAAAAAAACAAGAGATCTGCTGTTGTCTCAAAAGAATTAAAATTTGAAAGTAAATAGATAAATGAGGAGCAAATATTTATATCATCTATAGCACAGAAATATAATGTGTATGTTTGTGTGTGTGTGTGTGTGTGTGTGTGTGTGTGTGTGTGTGTGTGTGTATGTGTAGGTTAAACAATTCTAATGGTTAAAGAAAAACATTGAAATGAAATCCACTAAACGCTCATGGAAGACCAAAGTAGCAAAAGTGTGTTTGGGGGAAAAACACACACACAAATAATTACTGGAGAGTAAATTAAAGAATAAGAAGTTGGCACCAGGTAATTAGCAGAAATTCAAGTCAGATTCTCATATGTAAGGCTTAATAATTAAGGTTCTAGGCACTACCACATAATACACATGGGAGAAGAAAAATGAGACTAATTTGGACAGAACTTGACAAATTTCTATAATTTATTAACAAGAAGTCATTTATATTGGTTTATCTCAAGAATTTACAGGCATATAATCAATCTTCCTTGTCAAATAATCCATTTCAGACTGGCATTGATATTTATAGTATCAGATTTCTCTTTAGTGCCCCAAATATTTAAATGCAGGAACACCTAACCAGGGGCAGCACTGTCCTGTGTAATATAAAAAATTATACTAAGAAAGCCATAAAGAACAAGCCATTAAGAAGCATTCCTTTATGGCATCTGCTTCAGTTGCCACCTTCTGGTTCCTGCCATGAGTTCCTGCACTGAATTCCCTCAGCAAGGGTGTCTGACTAGAGAATTAGTATTTATGTGAAACCTACATCCTTCACAAGTGGCTTTTGGTCATGATGTTTTTTTTGTTTGTTTTTTTTTTTTTTTGGTTTTTCGAGACAGGGTTTCTCTGTGTAGCTTTGCGCCTTTCCTGGAACTCACTTGGTAGCCCAGGCTGACCTCGAACTCACAGAGATCCACCTGCCTCTGCCTCCCAAGTGCTGGAATTAAAGGCGTGCACCGCCACCACCCGGGAGTCATGATGTTTTATGACAACAAAATAAAATAATTAAGTCAGACATTATTTTAACTAGTATCTTAAATAAATAAAAAATTTCTTCTTTTATCAAACACACAGAGAAAGTCACAATAGTGCTTGTCTTTGTGGTTCACTCTAGAAATACTGTGTTATATGAGGGACTTCACCTAATTTTACCAAGTTTTTAGTAAAGATTTACCAAAGAATATGTCCATGTTTCATTCAATAATTTGATTTAATATTTAATTAAATTAAGTAAGCTTAAAACATAATTTTAATTAGAATTAATTTTGACTAAAACCCATAGGAATGATTTGATTATTCTTGTCCTGTGAGGTTAATTAACTGGGCTGTGTCTAGACATTAGACAATTTATTTACCTTATGTGTATATTAAAATTAATATTAAACATTTAATTATTACATTTTTATGAGAGGCTTTCATATATCATAGATTGGCATAAATTGTCTATACAGCTAGCACAGAATGACCCTTAACTTCACCTCTCTGGAGCTAAAAATCACAAGTGTAGGAGACCAGGCATGGTGCATTTTTGCTTTGAACCAGCAAACTTCATTATTCAGAAATTTCTTAACTGTTGTTTTATTTTATGAAACATTTTAAACTTTTACAAGCAAATACTATAATCCTTGCCCTTAAAGGTCCTTTAACTAAAATACTTATTAACCAAAAAGAAAAAAAAGTAAACTTATGGGGAGAGACTTCAATGCAACCTTAACAGGAGTGAGCAATGTTAGCATCAATCCATTATTGTAACTAGAGAGTTTTCTCTCCAGGTCCTGCCAAGCCTTGGCAATTCGACAGCCCACTTATAAAATAATCACTCAGACGCTTATATTACTTATAAACTGTATAGCCATGGCAGGCTTCTTGTTATCTTAAATTAACTCATTTCTATTACTCCATAAGTTGCCATGTGGCTCGTGGCTTACCAGTACCTTACATCTTGCTTGTCATGGCGGTGGCTGGCCGGTCTCCCCCTCTGCCTTCCTGTTCTCTCAGTTCTTCTCTCTGTTAGTCCCACCTATACTTCCTGTCTGGCTACTGTCCAATCAGTGTTTTATTTATTAACCAATCAGAACAACACATTTGCCATACAGAACATCCCACAGCACATTATCACTACTGACATATAAGCACCATGTGGCACCAGATGTGGTATACACAAAAACAGAGCTAACTATGAAATTCTCCAAAATCTATAATGTCAACATCAAAAGAAATAAGAATAATTCTTTCAAACTTATGGTAAGTTCACAGTAAAAATATCAGAATAGCAAGCTTTTGGATTTGATCAGACTTTAAAAGTATCAAGGCCATAAATGGTAAAGACATGCTGAAGTACCCTGTCAGAGTGGAAGAGATTGCCAAAGCTAATCAATCAATGGTGTGTAGCATACTTTATCCTGAAATGGAAGGAAAAAATGGATTGATTAGTGAAATTTCTGCTTCAGTCAGTGGCTTCTTTCAAAATGGTTGAATATATTTATAGTTACATAGATTTATCTTAGTTTCATAGTTTTGTAAGCAGCAAACTTTAGTAAAAGTGAAAGAGGGGTTACAGAAACATTATTTTTGCTGATGTTTTGTAGGTTTTAATTCCTTTAAAAATATTAATTAAAATGATTTATAAAATTTTAAGGAAAAATAAATGAATCTATTCTGGCCAAATAACAGTGATATCTCAAACAAACTTAACATTACATTTAAAAAGTTGTTCTTACTATCAAGTTGGTGTATTTTAATACTGTAAATAAATCAGAAGAGTCTGAGTTAATTAAGTTAACTTTTAGAAGGAGTAGCAATCTAAAGATTGGATAAATACTGGAGATGCCAAGGTTTCCTATATACAGTTTCTCTTTTCCTATATTGTGCATTATGAAACAATCCTGGTATGAGTACAAACACTAATAACCTAGCTTAGCGTGGGGTAATGTTTCTCTACTTAAACTCCAGAAAGCCATTCCTCTTCACTATGAAAAAAAATAATATTTGAGGCAGTTCAGTGGATTTTAAGAGTATCTTTGAATACCTTTACACAAAATTTAATGCTACCATCATGCCAAATAACAATGTTTTATCTCCTTTAGAGTTCTTATATAATACATTATAACAGATGAAAAATGGTACCAGATATAATTCATATTTCCTCAATTAGTATGCTATTAACAGGTCATTACATTTTTTTCCAAATCTACACATCTTAGTTGCAGTCACTTTTTATGACAAATACATTTTTTTGCAGAATTATACTGAATATTTTACAATTGTCTAAGGATGTAGCTGTTATATTAATTAGATTGCACCTTTACTGGAAGAGCTGAGGATTAAAATCAATTTATTGTGCCAATTTAAACCTTGAGTTTTTTGCTTATAAGAACAAATACACAAAACTCTATTTTATTTGATAACTTTCTAATAGTCAATGTTAAATATTAAAAATATGAAATATAGTTCACAACACTTAGTTCACATAAAATGGGTAATAACTGGTCAAATGTACATGGCCATTAATTTTTTTCTCCTCAATTAAGAAAATAAAATCAACCTAAGAGTTTAAAAGTAGTGATATTAGAAGCTGAGAAGGAAATTAGAGATACATTACCATTTACAATAGCCACAAATGACAAAAAATACCTTGGGGTAACACTAACCAAGCAAGTGAAGGACCTATATGACAAGAATTTTAAGTCCCTGAAAAAAAATTGAAGAAGATGTCAGAAAATGGAAAGATCTCCCATGCTCATGGATAGGCAGGACCAACATAATAAAAATAGCAATTTTACCAAAAGCAATCTACAGATTCAATGAAATCTCCACCAAAATACCAACACAATTCTTCACAGATCTGGAAAGAATAATACTCAACTTCATATGGAAAAACAAAAAACACAGGATAGCCAAAAGAATCCTGTACAATAAAACAACTTCTGGAGGCATCACAATCCCTGACTTCAAGCTCTACTATAGAGCTACAGTAATAAAAACAGCTTGGTATTGGCATAAAAACCAACATGTGGACCAACGGAATCGAATTGAAGACCCTGACATTAACCTGCACACCTATGAACATATAATTTTTGATAAAGAAGTTAAAGTGTACAATGGAAAAAAGAAAGCATCTTCAACAAATGGTGCTGGCATAACTGGATATCAACGTGTAGAAGGCTGCAAATAGATCCATATCTGGCACCGTGCACAAAACTTAAGTCCAAGTGGATCAAGGACCTCTACATAAATCCAGCTACTCTGAACCTGCTAGAAGAGAAAGTAGGAAGTAGTCTTGAACACACTGGCATAGGAGATCACTTCCTAAATCTAACACCAGTAGCACAGACACTGAGAGAAACAATCAATCAATGGGACCTCTTGAAACTGAGAAGCTTTTGTAGAGCAAAGAATACAGTCAACAAGTCAAAGCGACAGCCTACAGAATGGGAAAAGGTCTTCACCAACCCCATATCTGACAGAGGACTGATATCCAGAATATATAACGATCTCAAGAAATTAGACATCAAAATGACCAACAGTCCAATTAAGAAATGGGCTATAGGCCGGGCGGTGGTGGCGCACGCCTTTAATCCCAGCACTCGGGAGGCAGAGCCAGGTGGATCTCTGTGAGTTCGAGGCCAGCCTGGACTACCAAGTGAGTCCCAGGAAAGGCGCAAAGCTACACAGAGAAACCCTGTCTCGAAAAACCAAAAAAAAAAAAAAAAAAAAAAAAGAAATGGGCTATAGAACTAAACAGAGAATTCTCAACAGAGGAAACTCAAATGGCTGAAAGGCATTTAAGGAATTGCTCAACATCCTTAATCAACAGGAAAATGCAAATCAAAACAACTCTGAGATACCACCTTATGCCTGTCATAATTGCTAAGATCAAAAACACTGAAGACACTTTATGCTGGAGAAGATGTGGAACTAGGGGAACTCTCCTCCACTGCTGTTGGGAATGCAAGCTTGTACAACCACTTTGGAAATCAATATGGCGCTTTCTTAGAAAATTGGGAATCAATCTCCCACAAGACCCAGCTATACCACTCTTGAGCATATACCCAAGAAATGCTCAATCATACCACAAGAGCACTTGCTCAGCTATGTTCATATCAGCATTGTTTGTAATAGCCAAAACCTGGAAACAACCTAGATACCCTTCAACTGAAGAATGGATAAATAAATTGTGGCACATATACACAATGGAACACTACTCAGCAGAGAAAAAAAATGACATCATGAGGTTTGCAGGCAAATGGATAGATCTAGAAAAAATCATCCTGAGTGAGGTAACCCAGACTCAGAAAGACAATCATGGTATGTACTCACTCATAGGATGATACTCTAGATGGAACAAGGATGACTGGACTGCTACTCACATCACCAAGGAGGCTACCTGGAAAACAGGACCCCAAGAAAGACACGAGAATACCCCAATGATGGAGAAATGGCTGAGATCTACATGAACAACCTGGACATGAGTGGGAGTAATGAAGGGAGAAGGTCAAGGGAAAGAGAGCCTGTGGGAGTAGGAGATCCCAGCTGGATCAAGAACAGAGAGGGAGAACAAGGAATAGGAGACCATGGTAAATGAAGGCCACATGAGAAAAGGAAGAAACAAAGTGCTAAAGAGGCCCAGAGAAATCCACAAAGATACCCCCACAATAGACTGCTGGCAATGGTCGAGAGACAGCCAGAACTGACCTACTCTGGTGATGGGATGGCCAAACACCCTAATAGTCATGCCAGAAACCCCATCCAAGGACTGAGGAATCTGGATGCAGAGATCCATGGCCAGGGTGGAGCTCCGGGAGTCTAATTAGCAAGAAAGAGGAGAGTTTATATGAGAGAGAATTGTTGAAACCAAGGTTGGATAAAGCACAGGGACAAATAGCCAAACGAATGGAAACACATGAACTATGAACCAAAGGCTGAGGGGCCCCCAACTGGATCAGGCCCCCTGAATAGGTGAGACAGTCGATTGGCTTGATCTGTTTGGGAGGCATCTAGGCAGTGGTACCAGGTCCTGGGCTCGCTGCATGAGTTGGCTGTTTGAAACCTGGGACTTATACAGGGACGCTTGGCTCAATCTGGGAGGAGGGGACTGGACCTGCCTGGACTGAGTCTACCAGGTTGACCTCAGTCCTCAGGGGAGGCTTTGCCCTGGAGGAGGTGGGAATGGGGGATGGGCTGGGGGGAAGGGGAGGAGTGCTGGAAGGGGGAAAACAAGGGAATCCCGTGGCTGTTATGTAGAACTGAATGGTATTGTAAAATAAAAGAAAAGGAAAAAAAAAAGGAAAAAAATAGTGATATTATTCTCTACTAATCAGCCATGACGAACTGACTATTAAATACAAAGTTAAAGGAAAATTTGTCACAGAAGGGCTCACAAATCATACCCAATAAACCACACAGGTCGACAGACATCTGTGAGTCTCCAATCACACAATTAATAATAGTATGACACACAGGAGAACAATCACAATTCTGGAGTAACTGCTAGGATACTGGCTTTTTTTTGACCTATTTCAGACCAGATTTTTGGCTTTGTTTTTTTAATTAGTCTTGTAGGTTATTCTAACGTCTACCCATGTCCTGTGTTTCAAGGTATATTAGACTGCTATTCAATACATTATTCATATAAACTCTCAATCCTGATTGCTCTCAGTCCCTTTGATGAGCCACCCTAACAAACAATCTTAACTAACAACTTTACAAACTTAATGTGTAGAAATTTAGATTTATTAAGACCTTCTGAAAACCAATCTTTTGTTTTCTTAATTCCATTTTATTGATTCCTACCTTTGAGAAAAATGAGGCCATGGCAACTGTGTACAAGTACCCGTGGTTTTCTTTTCCATAATATTGTTCAAATTTAAGTGCCTACAATTAGAGACACTTTCATTGACTTACTGCTAATTTACATTAATTTACCTTTATATTTTCCTAAAAGATTTTTTAAAATAAATGCATTTTATAGCTTTCCCACATTTCTTATACCTCATATCCCACAATGATTTTTCCTTTCATTAAAGTTATCTGTAACTGGACTGCCATCACAGCTCAGTCGATGAATACTTGCCTCGTATGCATAAGGATCTATGTTTCATCTCCATCATGACCATATATGCAAACATGTGCCTTCTGTCTGGATGATTCTATAGAACATTTTCAATTAGGCTGTTTGTTCTTAAGTATCATTATTTTTCACTTGAAATTTTGGAGGAAATCTCCAAGTTGCTTCTCTTCTTATGAATTTAATAACCAGAATTTATTTTCTTGATGATATCCTGTCTAGTAGTTCTCAGCTGGGGATTGTCCAAAGAAAAATTGAAAGCATCCGAGGGCTTGTGTTGGTTTACACAATTGGGAAATGTGTTAAGGATATAGTGTGTAAAGCCAGGATGCTGTTAAAATCCAGAAAACACAGAACAGTTGCCCACAACAGAAGCAACTGTGACTCAAATATAATATCAGCAGCACCAGGGCAGATAAATTCTACAGATCATGTCAGCTGCCAATAACCTTTATAATCTTTAGTCTTTGTAAAAGTCAAGTGAACACAAAAGACGTATGATATTGTGACCTTTTTCAACTTTGATTCCTTATAGTGTTTTCTTCAGATTCACTCTTCTCTGAACCAATTAGACTTATTCTGTAAGACTGTTGGTTTTCTCTGGTTCTAAATATAACCTGTACAATTGTTATACTGATTGGAGGCATTCTGAACAACTGGAATCTGGCATATCCCTACACTCAAGAACACTCTGTTTACAACAGTAAATTTTAACTCATGATTTTCTCTAAAAATTATATACTGATTTTTTATCATGCTAGTGTTATCAGATACATATCAGCAATTTTAAAAATTAATATATATGATACATATATACATGAGTGTATATATATGTATATAATGATTAAATATATATGTATATATAATGATTAACAAATACCAAGAACTTCTCCACCCTGGAAACATTTGATTCTGTAAATTTAGAAATGATTACCATCATACTAGAATAGAAATAAAACAGCATTTTATATGTGGTTAGAGACATTCTACAAAGTGAATTTTAAAATCAATTTTGCAAGGATTTAAGTTATATCACCAAGTATTGTAGTTATGCCCCAAACTTTCTTATTAAATTCTGATTAGACCTGGTGAGTGTTATTGTTGTTCACTAAATAATTGTGAACACAAAATTGGTGTCATTTCATGCTTTCTAAGTGATAACATCATTGGAGTTACTGATTTACACTGAGATAGACTCTTGGTATGTGAATCTCTGTAGATGTCTTAGTCCTTGAGATAAAGTTATTGTGTATTTTGTGAGGACTATACACTGATGATACAAGATAGGTAAAAAAAATTAATGATAGATAACATTGCATCAAAAAGACTATGTAAAATTAAATCTATATTATGACATTTAAAAACTTTATATTTGCTAAGTTCTTCAATGATCTCTATGGCAGAAGCAAAAACATAACTCATTTTCAGATTTAAGCAAGCATAATAGTTTGCTTTAAACCAGGGAAGATTTGGTTAGAAATAAATAAGTCCTATCATTTTTTTTGCCTCTGTAGTCACAGGACAGTGTATATTAGGTGTTCTAATCAAGTGGAATTTAAAGAAGAGTGAGGGTTAGATATCACAACAGAGTTGGAGGAGTAGAGTTAAACACACATTAGGGAAGTTGAAGTGATTGAGGGAAAACTTCAGACTCCATTATATAAAACAAATGGATGTGAATTAAAGACTCGCTTGTGATTATTTAGATAGGGAAGGTCACAGGAGAGCATATACATCAGTCTCTGAAGAGACAACATTTTTGCAGAAGAGTGATTTTTAAAGTATTATTTTTGGGAAAGTAAAACTAACAAAATTTTGAAAATTATATTAACTAGAGAAGATGTGGTGTGAAGATATGCAGACTGAGCCAGCCAAGATAAATAGAAATTTTGCCTAGCATTGGGGAAGCTGTTTCTCATACTGTGTTGCCTTGCCTAGCCTTAATAAATGGGAGGAACTCAGTCCTCCTGCAACTTGAAATGCCATGCTTTGTGGATTCCTTTGGGAGACCTGTCCCTTTCTGAACAGAAATGGAGGAGGAGTAGATTGAGGGGTTGGTGAATGGGAGGTAGGGGAGGGAATGAGAGGAGAAGGGAGACAGGAAACCAATGCCAAGATTAAAAAAAATATAAAATAAAATATTTTTAAAAAATCAATATATATGGCAGGAGACATCAATATCAAAATGGCATTATTGCTTTCCTCATAGGCAGAATGTGTTTGGTTTTAATGACTTTCATTCTATTTTAATAACAAATTTATCATAACAGCTTTCTGGTGTTAATACTGTCTAACTGTAAAGAACCATTTTCTCATTCTTATACAGTTACATACCTTCAAAATTTGAAAATGTCCCTTCTGTGTATTTTGTTCATCAACTCAAAAGTGAGTTTAAAATATAACATATACAAGTGTAATATTCACCTTACATGGGGAAACTTCTTTTCACAACAGATAGAGAAAATCAAAATAATCAAAATGCACATTTATGGAACCCAGTACCATCTGATACATTTATAAGAAAATACCAACTATTAATACTCAGAAATCATTACAGAGGATGGGGCAGAAATACTCTAGGAGCCAGAGAAATAGGGAATTTTCAGTGAAATGATGTCCCTTAGCAATGTCAAAACTACACTCATAAAGTGTCACAAACATGCCTAGTTAAATCACTGAACCAAGACAATATTACACATGCCAAAGTGGAGGGAGGAAAGTCTGTGAGAAGTCAATCCTACAGAAAGAATTACAGCCAAGTTAGGAATGCTGAGAGCATGAGAAATAATTTTCCCCAGGGAAGAGCACATTAATTATTTATCCAAGGCAAATATACATACAATTAACCTTATACATACTCAGCAGGTTATATTTAGTTTTATACAAACACACACACACACACACACACACACACACACACACACACACACACACACACCTATGACAACAATTAATGAAAAGGAGGTCATGAACTTGAAAAAAAGCAAGGAAAATTAAATGGAAGGATTTTGGAGAGAGGAAAGGGAAGAAAAAATTATGTGATTATTTATATAAAATATATATGTGTGTGTATATATCCATATCTACTATGTATCATATATATATGTAATATGATATGTATTATAAAATGGTATTATAGTACATATAATCTTAAAAATAAGATAGTAAATTAAAATGAATAACACATCCCACATTATTTTCTCTATACATTAACATCATAACTCTGAGGAAAATCTACTTAGTAGGTAACTTTTTGCTTGAGAAAAATTTTCAGAGGTTAGAATGAAAAATCTACCTTTTGTGGTTCATGAGGCACTTGGAGTATTGCCAGTATTTCTTTAGTCCTGTTTCCTTCTCCTAAACCTTGCCTCTTGGCCTTATTTTCTCATGAGATTTTGTTACTCCACATGCATAACTCTCCACTACTTGACATTTTCTTTTTCCTGACTTTTAGATCACCCTTCACTCTCTCTATTCCTGACCATTATTATGGCAAGTCTCCCACAAAATTAATGATGAACACTTGCATCTTCCTTCAGTCTTGAAATACCTATTTCTTACTTTGTGTATTATGCTCATCTATGAGCTTTATTTTTCCAAGGATAATTCTGAAATCATTAACATTTATTCAACCAGGTATTCAAATGCAGGATAACTAATGATGTCTAGTCAGATGAGTCACTGTTTGGTTTAATTAGGGTTTATATTACTGTGAAGAAACACAGTGACCACAACAACACTCGTAAAGGAAAATATTTAACTGGGTGGTTTACAGTTATGAGGTTCTGTCCATTATCATCATAATGGGAGATAGTAGCATGCAAGGAAACATGGTTTTAGAGAGGTGGCTGAGAGTTCTAAGCCTGGTGCAGGCAACACGAAATGACCTGTGAGAGTGGGTGTGGCTTGAGCATATTTGTGACATCAAAGACCACCTCCACAGTGACACACTTCCTCCAAAATGATCACATCTATTTCAATAAGGCATACTGCCTAACTTTGCTACTCCATTTGGGTGCCATTTGTGTTGATATTTTATTTGTGCTCTAACAAATAAACCTTGACTGAGGATCAGAGGAAAAAGACAGCCACTATATTAAACATAGAGGTCAGGCAGTGGTAGCACATTCCTTTAATCCTAACATTTGGGAGGCAGAGATTCATCCAGATCTCTGTAAGTTCAAGACCATACTGGGAACAGAGCCAGGTGTGGTAGCACATGCTGTTAACCCCAGCACTAATTAACCATAGAGGCCTGGAGGTCTGTAGAGCCAGATAGATGTGAAAGAGCTGGGCAGAAGGCTGAAGTGATGTAGCTGGGCAGAGAGAGGAAGTAAGATGGTAGGGCACAGAAAGGTGTATAAGACATGAGTATACAGGAAGTAGCTCTCTTAGGCTGAGGATTTCCTAGTGGTAAGAACTTGTGTCTGGCTTGTTCTAGCCCTCTGATCTTTCACCTTTCACTCCAATATCTGGGTCTGGTGTCTTTATTAATAAGACCATTTAGCAATTTGTGTTATAATCATTATGCTTTCAAACCACCACATTGCTTCAATCATTAGTAAATAAAAATAAGCTAATTATGCTTGAAGCATGTTGTGCATGCTCTGAATATTCAAGATTATACTAAGAAATGAAGTAACTCAAAAAGACAAAATGGCAGCAACAGAATGGGAAAGGTCTTTACCAAATCCATATATTACAGAGGGCTGATATTCAAAATTTATACAGAACTCAAGAAACTAGACATTAACAAAACAAATAATCCTTTTAAAAAAATGGAGTACAAATCTAAATACAGAATTCTCAACAGAGGAATCAGAAATAGCTAAGAGTAACTTAAAGCAATGTTCAACAATCTTAGGCATCAGGGAAATGCAAATCAAACTGACTATGAGATTACATTGTACACCTGTCAGAATGGCAAAGATCAAACACACAAGTGACATCTCATGCTGGCTAGAATATGGAGCAAAGGGAACACTCCTTCTTTGCTGGTGGGAATGCAAACTTATAAAGTTCTTTTTGAAATCAATATGGCAGTTTTTCAGATATTTAGTGATAGATATACATCAAGACCCAGCTATACAATCCTAGGCATATACTCTAAGGAAACTCTACCATACCATAGAGACACTTGCTCAACTATGTTCACAGCAACTTTATTCATAGTAGCCAGAAAATGGAAACAACCTTTATGTCCCTCCACCATAGACTATATAAAGAAAATGTGGTACATTTACACAATGGAGTCTTATTCAACTACTGAAAACAATGACATCATGAAATTTACTGGCAAATGGATGGAAATAGATAATATCATCCTGAGTGAGGTAACACAGACCCAGAAAGACAAACATGGTATGTAATCATTTCTAAGTTTACATTAGCCATAGAGGACAACCATGCTACCTTCTACAGATACAGAGAAGCTAAGTTACAAGGAAGGCTCAAGGTGGAACATATGAATGTCACTGTGAAGGGGAAGTACATATAGATGGTAGATGGGGAGGGTTCTGGATGGGGGCTGGATAAGGAAATAGGAGGGATCAGGTTGGGTGAGTATGGAGGGAGAGAATACTGGGAGAGACAACTGGAATTATGGAGAGTCATCTTTGGGAAAACCTAGAAACCTAATGCAATGGAAAGTCACAGGAATCTATGAAGATGACCCTCCCTAAGACTTCTAGAAATGGTGTATGTGAAGCCTGAACAGGCCATCTCCTGTAACCAGGCAAGACTTCCAGTTGGAGAGTTTGGGACATCAGCCCAGCTACAAAATCTTCAACCTTCAATTTGTCTTGCCTACAAGATGTGTTGGAGTAAAGGTGGCAGAGAAATTGTTGAGGGTGATTATCCAATGACAGGTCTAACTTGAGACCCATACAAGATATGTTTGGGTAAAGGTGATTCAAGTACTGTGGGAGTGGCTATCTGATAACCAGTCCAGATTGAGGACCATGTCATGAGAGGGGCTTCACCCATGAAGGAAAGAACCCAGAGAGATAGAAAAAAGAAGCATGATAGCTCAGAGACTTAGGACAGAACCAAACATGACTGAAAAAAAATGTCAACAAAATGATTTCTCATGATATTCTGCTATGTTCTTCATTGGTGTCTAGGCCAGTGGTCATCAAGGGGTTTCACCATGCGACTGATGGAAACAGATGCAGAGACTCACAGCCAAACATTATGGGAAGCTTAGGGAATCTCACGGAAGAGGAAGAATTGTGAGAGCAAGGAGGGCCAAGAACACAATTAGAAAGCCAATAAAATCAACTAATCTGGGCTTATTGGAGCTCACAGAGATAGAACCAAAAAGAAGGGAGCCTGCATGGTACTGACCTAGTCCCTCTGCTTATATGTTATAGTTGTGTATGTTGGTGTTCTTGTGAGATGCCTAACAGTGGGAACAGGGGCCTTCTCTAACTTCGCTGCTAGTTTTGAGACCCTTTCGTCCTACTCGGTTATCTCATCCAGCCTTACCAGAAGAGGAAGTGTCTGGTCTCATATAGCATGGCTGGGTGATATCCATGAAAGGCCTGCCCTTTTCTGAGGAGAAGTTAGGTGAAGGAATAGATGGTTGGGGGAAAAGAGGAGGTGGAGGAAGGGGCTGCAAAAAGAGGATGGAGAGCAAACTGAAGTAGGAATGTAAAAATAAACAAACAAATAAATACAAAAAATGAAAAAATGAATTAACATGACTGAGAATATCAACAATCATTTTAAATGATACAGAATTGCAAGGTTTTAAAGATAAGAATGAAATATAAAATATTTGTAAATCAATTATCCTATTTCATAGTGTGTGCCTTTGTTTTCAAAGGCAAATATGAATTTGGCACAATCTGTTAGCCAAATAAGGTCAGTTCCTACATACATTATTGTAAAAATAACTCAATTTTAGCACACATATTTTATTCTCTCTTCTTCATACTTATATTACATATAAATACTTACAAATAACTGATCTTTTGAATTATTTTGAATTAAATAAAATAACAAATTTTGATTTTTCTTTTCTTTAGCATGATTTTGTGTTATATTCTTAATATTCCTTATAATATTAGATAATCTTGACATTTCACCAGAATAAATGTCTGCTAGGAATACTTCTCTGGTCATATTTTAAGTTGACTGTATAACTTTTTAAAAATCACATGGGATGATTTATGCAACATGTGAGTTTCTCACTTCTAACCCCAGTTTATATTTGAAATGCAAACCCAAAATTTAGGGCTTATGGAGAATATTGGATGAATGAGCAAACAGATTGTAAAATCCAGTAAATCTGGTTGCCTATTGATAGGAGATATTTGCTAGAAAAGACAGGGAAAATGCACCCTTGAACTCTCAAAAATATGGTCGCATGAATGAGGCACTCATGACACCATTAGTTAACAAATAACCTCTAGATGAAGATTTAGAGATAGATAATGAATATTGTGAGAAGGGGAATCAGTTTCCTTCATAAGTGTCCCACCCCCATGACTTCCACATGGGCAGTACTCATCACATGTATATGCAAGCAAAGTTAAGTGGAATCAGTATGTTATAGATATATGTGTGCATAGAAGCATGTGTGTGTGTGTGTGTGTGTGTGTGTGTGTGTGTGTATGTGTTTGTTCATATTCATGTAACAGTAAGAAGAATTAATTAATTTTGGAGAAAATTGAGATAATTTGAATGGGGGAAAAGAATAGGTGTGATGTATACATACACATGTGGTGTTAATGTATAAAATTAAAAAATAAAACTTCAATAAAAAGGAAGGATTTAAGCCGGGCGTTGGTGGTGCACGCCTTTAATCCCAGCACTCGGGAGGCAGAGCCAGGCAGATCTCTGTGAGTTCAAGGCCAGCCTGGGCTACCAAGTGAGCTCCAGGAAAGGCGCAAAGCTACACAGAGAAACCCTGTCTCGAAAAACCAAAAAAAAAAAAAAAAAAAAAAAAAGGAAGGATTTATCTTCTATATGGTAGTATAATATCTTATTTCTATGATGACTTCAAGGTGAGGGAGAATTGTTTGTATTCCAGCCATTATAGCTTTGTATTCTAATTTGCAAAATGGACAAGTAAGAGAATTAATAAATCATCCTTCTATTAAAAGACATTCCCTCAATTGTCCACAGAATGTAGTGTTATGACACTAGCCAGCACTTACTCAGATGTCAAAACAAGGAATTGAATCTCTGGCTAGTCAGCAAAACTTGCTCTAAATTCTGAGTTTAATGCCTTAAATGAAAGAAGAACATAAGTGCTCTTCTTAACATCTTGGGATACCAACCCACATCATTGTGAGCTGTTCTCTTAGCAGTTTAAGATGCTGTTTCTCTGATTGCTTCCTGACACAGGTCTTGAATAGCAATTTCTTCAGGAAGCTCTATTACCTTTTGCTGGAAAACATTAATAAACCCCAGAATTTCAGGAGCTGAGAAGAGCTGATTCCCATTATGTTTTTACTTAGTTTGGATAGTCTAAGTTGACAGAAAAGGGAACTGTGAACTTGAACACTAATGTGTATATTCACAACTCTGAGAATAACTATCATTCATGAATACATTGGTCAACATTAAATCAAATATGAATGATGGTGATGTTCCAGTTCAGCTCCAGCATCATCAGAACCATCACATATACCATTGCTCACCTTTCCATATCCACTGTTATTATGAGAAAACCATATTCCTCCTTGTCTATCTGTTTATCAATGTGCTAAATTACAGAATGAATATACTGAGATATCACAATCCTTAGTCCATTATACCATGGGGACTCTGAAGAAATATTGTTACATATAGTTGCTAACTCTTACCTATAGGTCCACAGACTCCACTAACTTTTAATTATTCACCCTGTCCATTTAGTCATAGTGTGTAACCCTTTATTCCTAGTCAACAAATTTGTTTTATAACTGTAAATATGGTCATGTAATTTTGTCTATAGTGCATTTTACAATTTGTTGGGACTCTTAAATATCTGTTTGAGTTTGACATATTTATTCTTTGCCATTTAAAAACCACAGAATAATTCCACATTTATGAAATACAGCATGATAATTACATATATGCACATAAAGCATAATGATAAAACTATAATATATATAGTATATTATATACTATAATATAGTAGACAGAGACATAAGAATGTACAATTTTTATTTTGCTCACTGCTGCTTATATATTGTTTAGATAGCTACAAGAGACAGAATGGCAATCATATCTTGACTAAACAGTATCTTTGACCTTTTATTTGAATTATTTTTAAAAATTTTATATCTATTCACTGCAGTTTTCTTTTTTTACTGTTTTTAAGTTTTTTTTTTCTAAATTCATTTTACATGCCAGTCACAGATCCACCTCTTCTCCCTCTTCCCACTATTCCTACCTTCCCCCAACCCACCTCTCATTCCCTTTTCCAATAAGGCAAGGTCTCCCATAGGGAGTCCTCAGAGCCTGGTACATTCAGTAGAGGCAGGTCCAAGCCCCTCCCCCTGCATCAAGACTGTATAAGGTGTCCCATCACAGGGAGTGGGCTCCAAAAATCCAGCTCATGAAACAGGGATGGATCCTGACCCTACTACCAGGGGCCCCGTATGCACATCAAGCTACACAACTGCCTAGCTTATGCAGAGGGCCTAGTTCAGTGCCATATAGCCTCCATAGTTGTTGCTCTAAAGTTCATGACTTCCCACTAGTTGGATTTGGTTGTTTCTTTAGGTTTCCCCATTATAATCTTGATGCCCCTTGCTTAAAGAATCCCTCATTTATCTCTTAGACTATTCTCCAGGAGCTCAGCCGGGGACTTGGTTGTGGATCTCTGCATCTGCTTCCATTAGTTATTGTATGAAGGCTCTATAATAATACTTAGGGTACTCACTGATCTGATTACTGGGGTAAGCCAGTTCAGGCATCCTCTCCACTATTGCTAGTAGTCTAAGTTGGGGTAATCCTGAGAACCTTCCCAGCAGCTGACCTCACCCCAACCCCAAGACATCTCTTGTCATCATGGTATCTCCCTCTCTGCTCCTCCACTCTCTCCCTGCTTCAGCTCAACCATTCTGTTCTATCATGTTCTCATACCCCATTCTCCATCCTCCATTGCCCTCCTCATCCCTTGTTTCCGCATGGAGATCTCGTCTATTTCCCCTTCCCAGGGTGAACCATGCATCCCTCATCAGGTCCTGTTGTTAGCTAGCTTCTCTGGAGCTGTGAGATGTAATCTGCTTATCCTTTGCTTTACATCTACTATCCACTTATGAGTGAGTTCGGACCATGTTTGTCTTTTTGAGTCTAGGTTACCTCCCTTAGGATGATATTTTTGAGTTTCATTCATTTGTCTGCAAATTTCAAGATGCCATTGTTTTTTTTGTTTTTGTTTTTTTTTTTTTTTAACCACTGAGCGTTATTACTATTGTGTATATGTACCACATTTTCTTTATCATTCTTTGGTTGGGGGGCCATCTAGGTTGTTCCCAGTTTCTGGATATTATAAACAATGCTGCTTTGAACATAATTGAGGATGTGTCCTTGTGGTAAGATTGAGCATTCCTTGGGTATATGCCCAAGAGTGGTATAAGTAAGTCTTGAGGAAGATTGATTCTCAATTTTTCTGAGAAACACCACACTGATTTCCAAAGTGGCTGTAAAGTTTGCACTCATACCAACAGTGGAAGAGTGTTGCTGTTGTTCTGCATCCTCTCCAACATAAGCTGTTATCAGAGCTTTTGATCTTAGCCATTCCAACAGGTGTAAGATGGTATCTCAGAGTTATATTTCCCTGATGACTAAGGATGGAGAGCATTCCTTAAATGCCGTTCAGCCATTTGAGATTCTTTTGTTGAGAATTCTGTTTAGCTCTGTAGCCCATATTTTAATTGGTTTGTTTGGTGTTTTTTGTTTTTCAAAAGAGGAAGGCATTTTTTTTTTTTTTTTTTACTGTTCATAATCTAAATGCTGTATTTCTACTGTCTGCCAGGTTTCCATGTTGGGAATGAGTTTCTCTGAAAACCTGAGAGATGTTTTATGTTTTCACAGCTGTATGATTTTTTTTATAATTTAATTTAAATTTATATATTAGCCACAGATTCGCCTGTCCTTCCTTCTCCCACCCCCTTCCCCTCAACCCCCCCCCCATTCCCATCTCCTCCAGGGCAAGGACTCCCCTGGGGATTCAGCTCAGACTGGTAGATTCAGTCAAGGCAGGTCCAGTCCCCTCCTCCCTTCACCTAGGCTAAATGAAGTGTCCCTGCAAAGGCCCCAGGCTTCAAACAGCCAGCCACTAAGGACAGGTCCCAGTCCCACTGCCTGGGGGCCTCCGAAACAGTTCAAGCTAATTGACAATCTCACTTATCCAGGGGGCCTGATCCAGTTGGAGGCTCCTCAGCTATTGGTTCATAGTTCATGTGTTTCCACCAGTTTGGCTATTTGTCCCTGTGCTTTTTCCAATCATGGTCTCAACAATTCTCACTCATACAATCCCTCCTTAGTTTCTTACATTACTTATATATTTTGGAGGTCAACCCTCTCTCAGATGTGGGGTTGGTGAATATCTTTTCCCATGTTGTAGGCTTTTCTTTGTTGCTAGATGCAGGAAAACATAATGGAATTCAGCTACTATCACTAAATCTACTCATTGGAAAAGTCAAGGACTTCCCCAAAGGTCAAACCATGGCTTAAGAAATCTTGGAGATATTTCAGCTTTTGTATATATATTAGCTGGTTCCTAAAATGATTCTCTTGTATGCTTCCAAGAACGCCTAACAGTGTATTTATCTAAAATAAGTATCAAGTATCCAAGGCCAAGTGTTCTCCTGAACTAAGGTAACACTCAGGTGGACCTTAAATAATAGCTTCACACAATTTGACAGAGATCCTCCTTTTTAATTATTAACATATAGACTCCTAACTTGTTATCTAACTACTTCTAGGAATGTAGACTGAGCACATAGATCCCCTTGTTGATATACTACCTGATCATTAGTTTTCAATTGACCTCCTCCTTTAACCACTCCATCTTCAGGTTGTAAAAGGAAGCTTAATGGTCACTGCCCGAGGAAAATTCTTACCTGCCTTTATGGCCATTTAAGAATTCAAGCCTGATGACCTTGCTCAGTCAGAGAATCACTATTGTTTGGGTTTATAACTGAACACCGCAGATACTTGAGAGGATTTAGAGGTATAAGGAGACAGAGAGGAAGAAAGGAACTAAACAACTTGAGGATAGAAAACTCAGAGGTATCAGGAGATTTTTGAGTGGAGAGAATGTGTAGACAAGATGGAAGATGAAGAAGAACCCGATGGGGAAGTGCTAGCTAGGTAAGAACAAAATGAGAAGGACCTAAAAGAGTCAGAATTAAGATGAGAGAATTAAGATAGAACTTAGAGGAGATAGTAGATAAATATAAAGAAAAATCAGGCACGAAAGGAGCGAGGCACGAGAACAAAAATGAAGCTGTGTAAATAGAATTTTATCCCAGAGGAGTAAAGTGGATGGACAAAGAGCTTGTTTTACTTACATTCATTTCCCCAAAAGAGTTTTTACCATTCATAGTTTCTCTTCTGAGCCCCTGGTAAGTATGTTATTAAGGCTGGCCCTTATAATAATGTACAAGAGTTGTTTTGTCTTATTGACCATGCCATTTGCCTTACAGAAGTTTCTCAGTTTCAGGATGTCCCATTTATTAGTTCTCTCTCTCTCTCTCTCTCTCTCTCTCTCTCTCTCTCTCTCTCTCTCTCTCTCTCTCTCTCTCTCTCTCTCTCTCTTCAGAGCTAAGGACCAAACAAAGGGTACTTGTTGCTCTCAGAGTCTGTGCTACTGGTGTTATATTTAGGAAATGGCCAGGTTCATTATAATTGGATATATGTTGAGGTCTTTGATTCACTTGGACTTGAATATTGTGCATGGTGATAGATATGGATCTATTTGCATCTTCTACATGTTGACATCCTGTTATGTCAGCATTATTTGTTGTAGATGTTTTCTTTTTTCCATTGTACAATATTGGGTTCTTTGTAAAAAATTTGTCAAGTTTGTAGATTAATGTCAGCGTTTTCAATTCGATTCCATTGATTCACATGTCAGGTTTTATGCCAAATCAAGTTGTTTTTATTATTATAGTTGCATAGTAGACCTTGAGGTCAGGAATGGTGATGCATCCAAAGTTTGCTTTATTGTGTAGAATTGTTGTATCTATCCTGGCTTTTATTTTTCCATATGAAGTTGAGTATTGTTCTTTCCAGGTATGTGAAGAGTTGTGTTGGGATTTTGATGGGGATTGCATTGAATCTGTAGATTGTTTTTGTTAAGATAGCCATTTTTACTATTTTAATCCTACCTATCCATGAAAATATCCATTTTTCTGATAGCTTCTTCAACTTCTTTCTTCAGAGTCTTAAATTTCTTGTCACACAGGTCTCTCACTTGCTTAGAGTTACCACAAGGTATTTCATATTATTTGTGGCTATTGTAAAGGGTGATGTTTCCTTCATTTCATTTTCAGTCTGTTTATCATTCATATATAGGAGAGCTACTGATTTTTTTTTAGTTACTCTTATATCCTGCCACATTTCTGAAGGTGCTTATCAGCTCTAGGATTACCCTTGTAGAATTTTTGAGGTCATTTATGTATATTATCATATCATCTGCAAATAACAAAGTTTGACTTCTTCCCAATTCTATCCCCATGGTCACCTTTTGTTTTCTTAGTGATCTATCTATGACTTTTAGTACAATATGCAGTAGATATGGGGACAGTGGACAGCCTTGTCTTGTTCCTGATTTTAGTGTAATCACTTTGAGTTTGTCTCCATTTAATTTGATGTTGGCTGTCTGCTTGCTGTAAAATGCCTTTATTATGTTTAGGTATGTTGCTTGTATTTATGATCTCTCCAAGAACTTTATCATGAAGGGGTGCTGGATTTTGTCAAAGGCTTTTTCAGCATGTAATGACATGACTTTTTTTTTCTGGTTTATTTACATTGACAGATTTTCATTTGATGAACCATCCTTGCATCTCTGAAATGAAGCCTACTTGTTCATGGTGAATATTTTTTTCATTTGTTCTTGGATTCAGTTTGCCAGTATTTTATTGAACATTTTTGCATCAATGTTCATGAGAAAAATTGGTCTGTTATGCTCTTTCTTGTTGCATCTTTGATTGATTTGAGCATCAGGGTAATTGTAGCCTCATAAAAAGAGCTTGGTAATGTTCCTTTTGTTTCAATTGTATGGAAAAATTTGAAGAGTGTTGGTATTAGCTCTTTCTTGAAATTCTTTTAAAATTTTGCATTGAAACCATCTGGTCCAGGTTTTTTTTTTTTTTTTTTTTTTTTTTTTTTTTTTTTTGGCTGCAAGACTTTTAATAAATGTTTCTATTCCTTTAAGGATTACAGGTCTATTTAAATTGTTTTTCTGGTTTGATTTAATTTTGGTATGTGGTACCTATTCAGAAAATTGTCCATTTTTTTAGATTTTCCAATTTTGTGGAATACAGATTTTTGAAGTATGACCTGATTACTCTTTGGATTTCCTCATTGTCTGTTGTTATCTCTCCCTTTTTATTTCTAATTTTGTTAATTTGGATGTTCCCTCTCTGCCTTTTCATTAATTTAGATAAGGGTGTGTCTATCTTGTTGGTTTTTCTCAAATAACCAACTCTTTATTTCTTTATTTGTATTCTATTCTATTTGTTTCTATTTTATTGATTTCAGCCTTCAATTTGATTATTGCCTGGCATCTATTCTTCCTGGGTGAGCTCGCTTCTTTTTGTTCTAGAGCTTTTAGTTGTACTGTTAAGTCCCTATTTTCTTTATGAGGGCATTTAGTGGAATGCATTTTCTTCTAAATACTGCTTTACTAGTGTCTAATAAATTTGGGTATGTAGTGCATTAATTTTCATTGAATTATAGGACATCTTTTTATTTCTTTATTATTTCCTTGACCCATTGGTGATTGAGTATTACTCATTTTCCATGATATTGTAGGATTTTTATATTTTTTGTTGTTGAAATCTACCTAAGCCATGGTAGTCCAATAAAATACGAGAGGTTATTACAATTAATTTTGTTTTTGTTGAGTTGTGCTTTGTAAATGAGTATGTATTCAATTTTAGAGGAGGTTCCATTGGGTGCTAAGAAGAAGGTATACTCTTTTGTGTTAGGGTGTAATGTTCTGTAGATATCTGTTAAGTCCATATGGTCATAAAAATCAGTTACATCCCTTATTCTTAAGTTTCTCTCTGGCAGATATGTCCATTGATGAGAGTGGGATGTTGATGTCTCCCGCAAGTAACATGTGGGATTTGATGTGTGATCTAAGCTTTAGTAATGTTTCTTTTACACATGTGGGTGTCCTTGTATTTGGGGCATAAATGTTCAGAATTGAAACTTCATCTTGGTAGATCTTCCCTGTGATGAATATGTAATGTCCTTCCTAAACTCTTTTGATTGATTTTAGATATTTTGTTAGATATTCAGATAACCAGCTTGGTTATTAAGTCTTTTTGATTGCAAAGGTTTTTTTGTCAGCTTTTTACTCTGAGGTAGTGTCTGTCTTTGAAGTTAATGTGTATTTCTTGCATTGAGCAGAATGATAGATCCTGCTTTGTAACCATACTGTTAGATTGTGTCTTTATATAGGCAAATGGAATCCACTGATATTAAGGAATATTAATGACAAGTGATTGTTAATTTCTGTTGTCTTTGGGTGGTACAGTTTGTCTTTCCCTGCTTTGGGATTGTTGCTATGGGGTTATCTATTGCCTGGGTTTTTGTGGGTGCATCTAACTTTATTAGGTTGGAATTTTCCTTCTACTGCTTTCTGTATGGCTGGATTTGTGGACAGGTATTGTTTAAATATGGTTTTGTCTTGGAATGTCTTGTTCACTTCATCTATGGTGATTGAAAGTTATGCTAGGTATAATAGTCTGGGTTGGCATCCATGGTCTCTTAGTGTCTACATTACATTTGTTCAGGACCTTCTGGTTTTCACGAGTCTCCTTTGAGAAGTTGGGTGTTATTCTGATTCGTCTGCCTTTATAAGTCACTTGGCCATTTTCCTTTAAGGTTCTTAATATTCTTTCTTTATTCTGTATCTTTGTTTAGTGGTTTAATTATTATGTGGCAAGGGGTCTTTTTTGGAGGGACTAATGTATTTTGTCTTTTATAAGCTTTTTGTATCTTCATAGGTATTTCTTTCTTTAGGTTGGGAAACATTTTTTCTATGACGTTGTTGAATAGTTTTTCTGTGCCTTTGAGTTTGTCTTCTTCTTCTTCTTCTTCTTCTTCTTCTTCTTCTTCTTCTTCTTCTTCTTCTTCTCCTCCTCCTCCTCCTCCTCCTCCTCCTCCTCCTCCTCCTCCTCCTCCTCCTCCTCCTTCTTTAAATTCCATTATTCTTATGTTTGGCCTTTTCATAGTGTCCCAAATTTCCTGGATGTTTTGTGTTATGACATTTTTGGCTTTAGTGTTTTCTTATACTGATGAATCTATTTCCTCTATTGTATTCTTCATGCCAGAGATTCTCTCCTTCATCTCTTGTATTCTGTTGGTTATGCTTGCATCTGTATTTCCAGTTTGTTCACTCAGATTTTCTATTTCTAGCATTCCAATGGTTTGTGTTCTCTTCATTGCCTCTATTTCAGTTTTCAGGTCTTGAACTGTTTCCTTCACCATTTATTTGCTTTTTCTTTGCTTTCTTTAAGGGATTTATTGTTTTCTTCACTTTTTTTCTCTCAAGTTCTTTGAGGGAATTTTTCATTTCCTCTTTAAAGGCCTCTATCATTTTTGTAAAGTTATTTTTGAGCTTGCTTTCTTCTGCTTCATCTATGTTGTATTGATCAGGTCCTGCTGTTGTAGTTTGGTGGTGCCATATTGCTCTTTTTGCTATTTTATGTATTTTTTCACTGGTGTCTATCCACCTCTTCTTCCGATAGGTGCAAGAGGTACCTGTCTCTGAGCAAGCTGCTCTTGGTATGATCTGTGCTTACTGTGTTTGCTTCACCTAGGGACACTCTTGGTCCAATCTTTGCAGCTAAAGTTTTATTGGTCCTGCCCAGCTCCCTTGGCCCCATAGTCAGGACAAATCTCCCTCACCTGCTTGTCTTGTAACTGTTTGGACCCAAGTAAACACACAGACGCTTATATTAATTTAAAGTGCTGGGCCATTAGTTCAGGCCTACTACTGACTAGCTCCTACACTTAAACTCAGCCCATTTCTGTTCATCTATATGTCACCATGTTTTCCGTGGCTTTACCTGTGTGCTGTTATATGCTGTTCACTGGACTGTGGGCTGGTGTCTCCTGACTCAGCCTCCCTCTTCCCAGAATTCTCTTTGTATGCTTCTTCTACCTATATTTCCTACCTTGCTACTGGCCAATCAGTGTTTTGTTAAACTAGTGTACAAAATTATGCCACAGAAAATCTTAGCTCTTCATCTAATTGTAACTGGTGGATTCTGTATCTCAGGGAGCAGTTGTTGGCCCAATTGCAGCTGGCAGATTCTGTGTCTCAGGAAGCCATTGTGGTTGCAGGGAGGTATGAGGATTTGGGGTAGGATATGAGTCTTGTAGAGTATAGGGTCTGATGGGGGCTTTTGGTGCCACAGCCTGCCTGTTGGGTTCTTCCTTTTTGGCTGGCAACTGTTTTAGAAATGAGTCTATCTGAATTCTTGATAGCATACTTTCCTGAAAACATTATCTTTCCCCTTTATCTGATTTCTGCCTTTTACACTTCTCTGTCCCTTTGGCCTTGTTTCATCTTGGAAGACATTCCTCATATAATTTACCTCCTGTCTACATTTGTCTACAGTTTTCTTGAAGTCAACGGGACCATATAGGTCAGGGTTTGTGCTTGAAAAATAAGCTGCAGGCCATCTGGACTACAACAATCCCTGGTAAATTTATTTTATTTGGATTCAAGCACAACATAAAGTTTTTTTTCATAATCTAATTATAATTTAAATACTTTATTTCAACATCCTCTCATTAACAAAGGTTTTGATTACAATCTTCATGAGAAATCAGAGCTGAAAATATTGCTACACTATAATACATTTACACTAGGTCAGATAGCACAACAATTATATTCATTGTAAAGGCCACTGACTGAGGTGCCTCCTCAATACAGGGAAAAATCATCCTCTATAAAACTATGCTGATTACAATTGCTGTTTCCAGAAGCATTGTCACATTCATTGTATTCGAAATGGAATGGTAAATTGAGTGTGCATTTTAAACACAGAGTATATTTATATACTTTGGATTTATCTCTATTGTATATGATGTCAAGGTGGGAATCAAACAAATATTAATAATTACTTTAAGTCAAAAAAATCAATACTTGTTTATAATTTAATTGTTCATCTTTAATTTTGTTTTTTATTATATTTTCTCAGTCCATTCTGTAAAAAATGGTTTTGTACCCACCAAATAGAGCAATACAACATTGTAATAAAACAACATCTCATAACTACTTCTGGTTTAGGGTAGGACATATCATTGAATGTATTCATATCCTAAATGCATTTCACAGTGTTAGCAGTTACTTAGTGTCAGACTTTAAATTGTAATTTCCCCCTATGAGTGTTTAATTTTTAGAGAATATTATTTTATTTAACAGAAATTGGTGAAATTGTTATCTACTTTTGTTAAGCAAGATAATGTGCCTTAAAATTATTTGTAAAATAGTTTTCCATATTTTAATATTTTTCTACAACCCTTTTTGCAATCACTTTTTAAGACTTAAAATGAATTATGCAACTCTACTAATTTTATCCTTTTCAAGTGGAAAATGGTAGCATTTCTCACTCTGTGTATCTAATTGAGCTTGAAATTAACACTGTGATTTTCTTGCATTTTTTTATAATCCTGGTATTGAAAATTGAAAATGTTTTTTTTTCAGAAAATATTGCTTAATGCTAAAATGTCAGCTAAATGAGAGAATTTTTGAAAAACTAAACATTCTAGAGGAATGATAATTTTATCTAATTCCTCATAAATGAAAAACCTATAATCAGCAAAACTAATTGCAAGTAGCAGCCATGAGTAGTTTTCCCCTCTATGCCCTATATGAATTCATCTTTGCTGAGATACTACGTAACCAAAGAATTCAGAAAGAAATTGCCCCATTCCCATCTTTTTCTCCTTCTTGTCTATCCATATTTGGTGGAGTGAGAACATTGGTCTCCGAAACTAACATTCTTTACTGTTTGTGTTAAGAATGTTATTTTCTAGGTGTTGGTTAAGGGGCACTTAGTCTATTTATAACAGCAGATTCTATGACATAAAAATTCAATCTCTCCTACTGCTTTAACTATAAAGTATATATATAACTAGTTAAACCATTTAAAAATGAATGGATGAAATATAGAATAATATGGTATCAGTGAGGTATTTGTTTCAGATTTCTAATAAATATTTCATAGGACCACTGCTTCTACATAGGGTGTAATAAGTTTTGTTCTAAAGATCCTTTGGTAGCAATCTCAATCCTTGCTACATATGTAGATTCATCTGGAGAAATGTAAATACTGTGCTTGAACTCATTGACTAGAAATATCCTTTGATTTGTCTGGACTTGGTTAGTTATTTGTGTATTATCATTATAATGTAGAAAGTTATGAGAACTCTGTTACAAAATATTAAGTGTTTCTGTGAAACTAAATTCATCATTTTTTACATTCCTATGACAAAATACCAAATTAAGGAAAGAAGAATTTGTGTTTCACTCTTTGTTTGTGGTGATATTTTGTTTGTGCTCTCACAAACAATGCTTGCCTGGAGGTCAGAGTGTAGAACTAGCCACTATAAGCCAGGCAGTGGTGGCACATTCCTCTAATTCCATTACTTGGGAGCTCATGACTTTGAACACATCACTTGGTAGGAGGAAAGAGGAAGTGATGTGGCTAGGCAGAGAGAGTAAAAAATAAGGTGGGTAGAGACAAGAGCTGGGCCCCATTTCAGGCTGAGGATTTCATAGAGGTAAGAACTCTAGTGATTGGCTGTTCTATTTCTCTAATCTTTCAGCTTTTACTCCTATAACTGACTTGAGGTTTTTATTAAAAGACCAATTAGGATTCATGCTACACTTGTTGGCTTAGCTTGTCATGTTGGGGAAGTCAAGAAGGCATTTGATGCTCACATTGCATCTGAATCCAGGTAACACAGGTATTTGACAGCTCGTTACACTATGGCTGCAGTAAGGAAGTAGATGGATGCTGATATGATGGTTTGAATAAAAACATATCACCCCCTCCCCAAGCTCAGATGTTAGAATATTAGTTCCTAGTTTGTGGATTCATTTCAGTAAGTTTAGGAGGTGTGACCCTTTTCGAAGAAGTAAGTGACAAGAAGGAATGTGTGTAACTTAAAGACTAACACAATTTCTATCTACTTCCTGATTTACACTCACTATATGAACATTTAGCTCCTGCACCTGTGACAATCCTACCATCTGCTGCCTCTGCATTGTCATCATGAGCTCTCACCTTTTGGAACAACAATAGGCCCAAATACACTCTTTCGTTTATAAATTACCCTGATTCTTGGGTTTTAAGCATACCTAGAAAGATGACTTGCTGTATGTTTTCTTTTCATTTAATTTAGAATTCTAGCTCATAACCATGGCTTTTTCTAATCTTCACCTTCAGTTAAATCTTCTTAAACATTCTCAAATATTCACCTAGATGTTTGTATTTTAAATAACTGAAAATCCCCTCAAACTGAAAGTCAACTTAAGCATCACACTTTCAATGATGAATGTACATGTATCATGGTGGTCCAGTTCAGGAGAACAGTTGATAACTGAAAGTAAAGAGTATCCATTCCATTAAGCAGAACATAAATATAAAATATGATAATATAAGTGATTTCTTTTTATTAAGAATAATCCCTCTCTGTTTTACCAGTCTTGGTCATTTTTTATTTTATTTGTTCTTAAGTTATATTTATCACTATTTCTATGCACATTTTGATCAACATCCATATTATTTTATTTAACACTAAATATTCTATTATATGGAATGTCTAGATACTAGACACAGAAATACAATTCACACAGAAAGTACTTTGTTTTCCCTTCATCCCCAAATGTCTCTCATTTGAAGAATAATGTTTGAAAACCAGATATTTGTCCTGCATAGTTAGAATAGAATGTTGTCAGTCCTTCCTACAATTTCAATATCAACTGGACTAAGAAGGAAATCTTGTAGATGGTGTAGAAATATGGAATAGAAGCACTTCTAAGTGTTTTGTTTTCTGTGTTACCCAAAACCTAATCTTTTCCAATATCTGAATTCTAATCCATAAACTAAGCTTTCAGTTAGGAGACTTTCTTCTTTAAAGAATGATAGAGTGACATTTATTTGAACTTACACCTTGATAAATTAGTGCATTATTCCCACAGGTAGTCTGTGATTCTCACGAGAGGGAAGAGGCAGAATGCTTCTGTAAATGTACCACCTGATTTTGTGCATCCATCAAAATTGATACTAAATAGTTGGTTCTAATTGGAATAATAGAAATACTTTGGTAATTGTAAGAAATAGTAGCATTAAAACATTCTTTATTTTAAAATGTTTTATGGTATATGAGTGTATATCAATAAACCACACATTTATATTTTTATAAATGTATAAAAACCATATATATTTAAACCATACACACACACATATATATGTATACTAAAAGTATATAGTTGTTTGATGATTATGTCTGGTGGATAAGATAAAACCTTATCTTTTAAAATAAATTTGAATTCTGTTTTTTTTTCTGCCAGGACTAAAAATCTAAGATGTATTTAGTGTTTCCATTGATGTGCTGAAAATCTATCTTCCAAAAGAATGTTTTATGGAAGGCAGAAACATTTTTGACCATTCTTCATCAATGTGTTAAGGCACAGGATGCATCCAGAAACCTTGGCAATTACCTTATTCTTCCACAGATAAGTCAGATCCACAAGTTGTGTTATGATAATCCCAAAACCCACCCCTTTTTTTTCAACTGAACTCACTGACTGCCCAAGAAATGTTTGAAATTACAACCCTTGTGCCAAGGTGAAGTACTAAGGTTCACTTCTACATACTTAGTGCCTTTCATTTGAAGTACAGTTGGAGCTTCATAAGGACTGGGCCAAAGAACATCAAGTATATTTATCTGTAAGTAGAAGAGTACAGGTTTAATGACTATGTGCAGTATATAGTGTATAGTCAGCACATTTACCACTCTTCTTATAATACCAAAATTTTATAAGAAGGAAAAGTTTCCATTTCAATTGGATAAAAATCACTTTTTTAAAACACAACAGCAACTATTCTTTATGAGTTTATCTGGTCCTGATTTAACAAAATTTTACCCAATGAGATGCATTAGTAGCTATTTTAAAAGTAATCTCTGAGGAAAACACATTAACATTGAAAAACCTCACTGTATGAACTTATCCCAGTGGGACCATTAAGGCCCCATAATATCCAGAATATAGCTCTTTATTGCCACAATTTACTGGAAATATAATTATAGATCTTATATATTTATTTTAATTAGCATTTTCTCCAAGTCTTGGCTTTGCTTTTTTACTATTTATTAATTAATTTTACTTTAATATGATAACATTCTTTTGGAAACACTTACAGTACCCAGTTTACCAATCCTCTTCATTACTTATGTTTGTCTTGAAAGAAGTTAGATATGTTTTGATGATGTTCATATCTTAGATGGTCTTTTAATAGGAAAAAAAGCAAAAACAAAGCCAGATATCAGAGTGAAAGCCGAAAGGTCAGAGAAGTAGAACAGCCAGCCACTAGTTCCTAGCTCTATGAAATCCTCAGCTTAAAGAGAGTGAGTTCCCATTTCTTTATGCCTTATATACCTTTCTCTGCCCAGACATCATTTCCTAGGATTAAAGGCATATGTGCTTCCCAGTGCTGGGATTAAAGGTGTGTGCCATCGCTACTTGGTTCTGTTACCATTGTGGCTTTGAATTCATAGAGATCCGTATGGATCTCTGCCTCCAGAGTGATAGGATTAAGGGTATGTGACATGACTGTCTTGTTTCTATGTCTAATCTAGCGGTGGGCTCTGTCCTCTGATCCTTATGCAAGTTCATTTGGGTATATAATATATCACTACACTTTGATAGGTTTTTGTTTGTTTTATTTAGCAAATTGTGAGTTCATGCCTATTCAGCATTAACAAATAACTAATATAGTAATTGCAAACACTTTAGAGTGTTGATCATAGAATAAAGGAATGAATTTTATTTTTCTCAGTAATGCTGCCATGATATGGCACTAAGAATCTTTGGTCCCTAAAAAAAAGTAGTTATCATTAAAGCAAAGAAATTGTGCAAGTGAATATCTTGAATTTTCAAACTATTATTTGTAACTGCTCTCTTGGTTAATATGTGAAATCACAAAACATATTGAACATAAAAGTAGAGTTATTGAAAAAAGTTACATAATATTTTGTACAATTTTATAAAGAAAAAATTAAATTATTGGTTGAAGATAATGCATTATATTAATTGAAACAATTTTGAATTTTAAATACAACTTTAGGACATACAGAAAACAAATATGACATCAATATCGAATATTTATGAGATACAAAAATAAATAACATATTTCTTCATATTTATAAGACCATCCATTATGCTTTATTCTTCATAAGAGAACCAATTTCTTATCTACTTATGAAAGAACTTGAATATGCAAAATATAATTTGTATAATATTTTCTTATTAATTTAGAAGTTTGAGTTATGGTGATTGCATAGGCAATTAAGAGTCATACTAATTTTGTTATGACAAATTACTACTTTTAACATTTTCTACAAATGTCATCACATGGGAAAATCATTAAAAATATGATTAGTGAGAAATTGCTTTGATTTATAATCTTAAAAAAACGCTAGTCAAAATTTGAAAGCTATTCATTAATCAGAATTCTATCTAAAATAAATATATGTTATTTCTACAAATGTCAGTTTATTTTTAAAATGATTAAGTAGTTTTGACCTAACTATAGAAATGAATATATTCTCAGAGAATTAGTGGATCATGAAGTCCATCTGATTTAAAGATATAAATATAATTCATGTTCTTTTTGTTTTGGGGATAAACTCTGCTTCTCCAGAATTATGCTTCCTTCATACAGTGATTTCAGAAATTTCATAATGTGACTTCTAGAAATATTTTCTAAACATGTTTTCTAGACAGTATCATAAAATAAAGCTTTAGATTAGAGAACATTTAAAAATTATTTATTGGGGATGGAAAGTTGACTCAGCAGTTAAGAAGGCCTCTTCCTTTTTCAGAAGATCTAGTTTTGGCTCCCAGAACTCACATCAATCAGATTACAACTGCCACAGAGTGGCCCACTGGGGGTACCACGACCGTAGGAGAACCAGGGCTTAGGAAGTCAGGAAGGCAAGGATTCAGCAAATGACAGACAGACAACACACTCAGAAGTGGTTTGAATCTGCTGCAATTTTACTTCTGCAAATCAGTAGTTTATATACAGAAAAGAAAACTATCAAGTCATACAAAGAACAACAAGAGCTTGGCAATAATTCAATTACATCATCTTTAAAAAACAGCAAGCACACAATTATTAATTGGCGCTAGACATATCCCTTCACCCACAAGAACTTTATGACCCAAAAAAGCAGTCTGTGTTTTTTAAACTTAGTACAGTTCCTAGACTTCTGTAGACTTCTTGCAGTTGCAGCTGTGTCCTTCATCTTTATCTCAGCAGCTTTCTAGTTTATTATGCATTTCTACTTTTCTGGTTCTCATGACCCACTTAGCCAATTTGGATGCTGTAGACCCTCTCTAAGTCTTTCTTCATTTTTTTTTTATCACATATCTCTTTTAATATAAAACTTTTTTACCTGCTGGAATATGGACTCTTGTACTTTTACGCCTGTAAGTGAAGGAGTTCTGCTGTAGTCCTTAAGTTTCCCATGCTGAACTTCCTCAATGGAGGGGCCCACCATCTGCCTCCTATGAGATAACGTCTTCTGCCATAAATCACTTTAGTTGGGATTCCTAAAGGATTCCTAGTGGGTGAGTGTTTATTCCCTAGAAGTGCCTGAACCTTTATACTTTCTTTATCTAGTGGCTTGGTGTGGACCCTGGACCCCCCACTGTGAGTGGCTGCCACCTTGCTTGCCGACCTTGACCAGATGTCTTCCCTATTCAGATTCTTTGCCAGTTTCCTTCTAACCTAACCATCACCAGAGAGATCACCGGAGTTTATTTGTTCCTGTATCCTGCATTTGGTGTAAACAGCTTAGATACAAGAATGTTGGTAGCGAACTTCTGCCTTCCAGGGATCCTCCATTGTGCTGTAAGCCTGTATTTAAGGTTTCCTCCCTCTTTCAATAAACGGCATTCCACATTCAGCCGTGTTGAATGACTGCTGTCTCTTGTCTCTTATTTTCTAATCCACAGCCCCTCACTTGGGCATGGTGAACAGGTATTGGTAATGCAGGCATTACCGCAACAGCTTGGGGTCTTAAAAAATAGCTCATTCTGCTATATTTAATTAAGATCCATGTCCAGCTTCCCCTTTCCTCCATAGTTCACAACCCAAGCATTCATTAATTTTGGCTGTGCTTCATAGATTAATTAGAACATTATCAGAAAAGCAGTTATACAGTACCTATAGCCCAGGGAGCTCATGATTCCTGCTACATCTGGCACCCAATGTTCGTGGTATGAATTCATGGAAAAACTACTTGCCTGTGGCCTTGTGGGCCCCAGTTCAGACCCGAGCTACCCTCAGCCAGTTGTGGTGAAGCACACTGGTTGGATTTGCTGAAGGAGGCAGAGGCAGGAGGATCCTGAGTTTGAGGGTGGCCTAGGAGGCTTGCTAAGGAAAAGTTTCAGCCCAGACTCAGCCACAAACAGTGGTGGTGGGACCATGGAGGCAGCAGCTCCTGCTTTGAGTTGCTGGCTCCTTCTCATCATGTTGGTGACTACAGTGATGCTGCTACCTGGGACGAAGAGTTTACTGCCACTTGTTCAGATCAGAGAAGAATTTCCAGGACCATCGTGTTTCAAGAAAGCATCAACAAATGTCAGTTTGGAAAAGTTTGGCAAGACAAATGTTGGGGAGAAATTGCTGTGAAGATTTTCTCTTTTAGGGAAAAATGTTCATGGTTCTAAGAGACAGATATTTATCAGACTATGATTGCTCCAAACCATAGAGGAATGTCTGCAGGGAACCATGACCATGTCTAACAGTGACTTTGAAATCTTCAAAAAGATGGCAGGAGCCCACAATGATGATTCCACAAGGACTATGGTAAAGCCATTAAACTGATTAACACAATGGAAAGATTGATTTTGGACTACAAACTGGTCAGGACAATTTTGAGATGGCTAGATGAGATGATCCAGCCTGACAGACTACTTGAACAAGGACTTGAAACAAGCCCTGTACTTTATCAATGCAGCGGCTGACAAATGATACAATTAACTCAAAATTTTCTTTTCAGGATTCCTTAAAAATGTCTTCACCCCTACAAAGTGGGAAGTAATTTTAAGAAAAAGACGCCCACATTCCCAAGAAGTGGGGTGGGTAGTTTTTGGTCATTTAATGAGTTATGGATATTGTAATTGTTTACAATGGTTGGTTACAAGTTGTTGATTGTTAATCGTGAGGAAAAAAGCTAAAGAAGGAGATTAGATTCAGAGGTTTTGTTTAAAAAAAAAAGAAAGAAAAAGAAAAAAGAGAATATAGATATGAAGTAGATTGAATCTCCTCTGAGAAAAAAGATAAAGAAATAATAGAATAAATGGGTAGATCATTGAATCTACACTAAAAAGATAAAGAGGAAGATATAAAAATAACAAAAGGTAGATTACTGAATCTATTATGAAGAGAAAAAATACTTTTAAAAGGGAATTACTTGTTTTAAATAGGATAAGTAATGAAATTGTTGTCTGAGTTTATCAAATGTTGCTGGACTGGACATTGTTAATATATATAATGGAGTTTTTTGTCTGAATCTGTCAAATGTTAATGGACTAGACATTGTTAATGTAATTTTTGACTATATATATATATTATATACTTATTAGATAATTTTTCTTGTATTAGTTATAAGCTTTTTTTAAAAAAAAATTAGACAAAAAGAGGGGAAATGTGATGGTATTGTGTTCCCCAAAATATTCTATACCCTAATAAACGTATCTGGGGTCAGAGAACAGAAAAATCGCTAGATACTTAGGATAGGCAGTGGTAGCACACACCTTTAATCCTAGCATTCCAGAGGCATAAATCCACCTGTTCAAGGATACAGCCAAGCATGGTGACTCATGCCTTTAATTCCAGAAAGTGAGCCTTTAATCCCAGGGAGTGAGGGTAGAAAGCAGATAGGTATATAAGGCATGAGAACCAGAAACTAGAAGCATTTGGCCAGTTTAACATTTGGCTGGTTAAGCATTTGTCTGGTTAAGCTTTTGGGCTTTGAGCAGCACAGTTCAGCTGAGAATCATTGGGATGAGGACACAGAAGCTTCCAGTCTGAGGAAAGAAGATCAGCTGAGAAGTTGGCCAGGTGAGGTTAGCTGTGGCTTGTTCTGTCTCTCTGATCTTCCAGTGTACACCCCAATATCTGGCTTCAGGTTTGATTTTATGAATAAGACGTCTAAGATTCATGCTACAGTGAAGCATGTCTTTTTTGAGAAGGAAGCACAATGTGGGCACTCTGCCAGGGACCTCCAGGGAGCTTGTCCCGTGGGACACGTATCTCTTGTCTGCTATTATAGACATAATTATTTATGTCACATGGACGACACTGGAGTTGGTGTGGCAAAAACTGTATAATAGGATCCAATATACTCTTAAGGCTTCTGTGTTTACTTGCATGCATGTGGTGCACAGGGTACACTCAAAGTTATTCTTATGATAATATCACTTTCAATGGCAAAAGTCATTAAATATTAAGCATATAATGAAATTAAATTTTGTTTTATAATGTGAAGCAGGAGATTTACTTTAAAAATTAGTTTCTTAGCCAGGCGGTGGTGGCGCACGCCTTTAATCCCAGCACTCGGGAGGCAGAGGCAGGCGGATCTCTGTGAGTTCGAGGCCAGCCTGGGCTACCAAGTGAGTTTCAGGAAAAGGCGCAAAGCTACACAGAGAAACCCTGTCTCAAAAAACCAAAAAAAAAAAAAAAAAAAAAAATTAGTTTCTTACTTAAGAGTTACAATTTGTGATGATTATTCTTATCTGTTAATGTGACACATCTGGAATTAAGTAAAACCCATGTGGCTGGGTATCCCTGTGAGGGAATCTTCTTGATTGAGTCATTAGAAGTGTAAAGATATATCTTACATCTTAAACTTTTGAGATGGGATGATCCACCTTAAATCTAGGTCATACCTTCTAGTGACAGTCTATATAAAGAACATAGAAGAATAAAACACTTGCCCTTTACCTACTAGTTCTTTCTGTTGGGCCCTATTTCTTTGGGATTTTAAATTATACTCAAGTCCAGCTAAGACATCCAGTATTGTGGACTAAAGAACTAATATTTTTTGTTTGTTTTTTTCTATTAGGAGATAGCCATGTGGGGATAGTCAAACCATTACCTATAAGCCACTCTAATAAATCTTGTTAATAAATATAAAGTTAATTCTATGGGTTCTCTTTCTATAGGTAACTATGGCTAATGAACTATTGTGAGAAAAAAAAACCTTCTCTAAAAGCAACTTGGTGAGACAACAGCGCGTGTGGATTATATATCCATTGTCAGGGTTCATGAGGGAAGCTAACACAGAAATTCAAAGAGTGGCAGAAATTTAGATGCAGGAGATGAAGGATAGGAATGTGCTGATTATTGGCTTGCTCCCCATGGCTTGTTCTTCTTGCTTTCTTATAGAACCCAGGACCAGCATCCCAGGGTTATCCTCAAACAAAATGGCCTGGTCTATCACCCAATGACCAAAAACAGAGTGCCCTACAGACTTTCCTGTTTACAGCCTGATATTTTAAAGGCATTTTCCCAATTGAGCTTCACTCTTTAGGTGACTATAATTTGTGTCAGGTTGATATAAGTCAATGTAAGTTGTTTGATTATGTAGTCATCTGTGTGACCAAGAACTTCAGTCACAAAACAAAAACAGAAATTGACTGGCAGAAATGAGGTGACTATTTATAGAAATAGATGCAAGATGAGAGAGAATCACAGAAGAGAGCCTTTAAGAATTTATTATTTGCATTTATAAATGTCGAAAATAAAGTAAATCAATAAAAATAAATGTAAAAATCTGGGACAAAAAGATACATCAATATAGACGAATTCCTTCAAAAATTAATTTGTATGCTAGAATCATTCCTCAGTATTACCAAATAAAGTGTGTTTTAGAAAAAAAGAGTAGTTTCTAATAAAAAAAACAACAGAAATTTTATATAACTGGTAAAATTAAATTTAAAACTATAGATACTACTGGTCCAGTAATTATTATCTACTGGCTCAGGGTGTTTTAATATTAGCAAGACATTTGATTAGTGTAAAAAAGACACACAGGTTGATGAAAATGAACTTTCAAATAGAAAATATTCAGAAAAACTCAGAAATATGTTGATAATAAAGTGAAAGTAGTATATAATACTTAAGTAGTATACATTAAAAAACAGTATGCTCTGTAATTGACACCACTTCATATGAGTATTTATTATTATATACTACTTTCCATGTAGTAGTGCTAATTAGTACTTCAGTGTTTTATGAAGAAATTTAACACAACAGGAATCTGCAAACACTCATACAGATGGTTATGCATTTATTTGATTTGTTTAAATGTATAGAATATTAAGTTAAATTTCAAGTGGAGTACAAATGAAATAAAAGAGGATGGAGTTCTACTATCCTTATCATTTCAAACTTTGGAACTTTCCTGAATAATTAATTATTTCATTGGTGTATGCCATTTGTTAAAATAAATTGATCATAATATACTAACTCTCATACCTTCTTTATATGAGTAAATTTATTGTTTTCAAACTTAACTTTAAAAAATTCACATCGTTAAAGTTTCACCACTATGGCATCTTAGCTGATAGTTTGGCTGTCTGAAAATTGTTTTGTTTGATCATCCTTCCCTATCTCTGTTTATACCCTTAACAAGCACTGAAGCTTATCATCACAGGCAGCAGCAGCAGCAGCAGCAGCAGCAGCAGCAGCAGCAGCACTACCACCAACATCATCATCATTTTTATTGCCTTCCATAGTTTGATTTTTCCATAATTCCGTGTAATCAGAATAAAAAAGTTTTTAATTTCTTATAAGTAATGATTATAACAATACATAAATCAGGTGTCCTTGAGTCTTTCTTTGTAGACCAGACCTTGTTTATGACACTACTTGGTAATGGAAACTTTCGCAGTATTACCTGTGCACTTATTAACTCATCAACTCATGGACCTCAGTCTTGCTTCTAATTATCTAATATTATAAATAAATATATAATGTATTTTCACATGTAGGTAGTTTTCATTTTATTTGAAACTTATGGTGGTATTATACAGTAAGGTTATTGTTTAGCTTTGTATAAAAATTAAAAATATTTTAATTTTGACAGTACCAAATCCTCTAGATTTTATATTTCATTGATGTATTTAAGTAGCATTTTTGATATGATAAACAAGTTATACTTGGAGCATCATTACATATATAATAAAATAAAATTTTGATTTGTGATTATTGAAAGTAAATGTCAATGACACAAAAGTCAATCATGTATTACTCTGTGAACTTTTCCTGTCTATCTCTATGTTTTTCTGCCCATCTGTCTCTGTCATTCTTTCTCTTTCTCCTCTCCCTCACCCCCCCTCTGATGTGTGTGTGTGTGTGTGTGTGTGTGTGTGTTGTTAAAATGATATCTTAGGTTTACAGTCTATGTTTTCATGTACACACATCTAAGAATGCATCTTGTTGGCCAGTGAAGTGGATCAGCAGGCCAAGGTGCTTGCTACCAAGACTGAAGACCTGCATGCCGGGCAGTGGTGGCGCACGCCTTTAATCCCAGCACTCGGGAGGCAGAGCCAGGCGGATCTCTGTGAGTTCGAGGCCAGCCTGGGCTACCAAGTGAGTTCCAGGAAAAGGCGCAAAGCTACACAGAGAAACCCTGTCTCGAAAAACCAAAAAAAAAAAAAAAAAGACTGAAGACCTGAGTTCAACTGTGAATCCCCCATATGGTGGGAAAAAAAGTCAACTATGAAAGAAGTCATTGACATCCACAAGCATGCTGTAGTCAGCACATGCACAAACATTAGATAGATGATAGACAGACACACACACATGCATAGAAATTAGATAGATAGATGATAGATAGATAGATAGATAGATAGATAGATAGATAGATAGATGATAGATGATAGATAGATAGATAGATAGATAGATAGATAGATAGATGATAGATAGATAGAAAGATGGTAGATAGATGGATGATAGATAGAAAGAAGTCATTGACATCCACAAGCATGCTGTAGTCAGCACATGTACAAACATTAGATAGATGATAGACAGACACACACACACATGCATAGAAATTAGATAGATAGATTGATGATAGATAGATAGATAGATAGATAGATGATAGATAGATAGATGAAAGATAGATAGGTAGATAGATAGATAGATAGATAGATAGATAGATAGATAGATAGATAGATGATAGATAGATAGATAGGTAGAAAGAAAGAAAGAAAGAAAGAAAGAAAGAAAGAAAGAAAGAAAGAAAGAAAGAAAGAAAGAAAGTAGGTAGATGGATGATAGACAGAGACGCACAGATAGACAGATATATAGACTTGTACTGGGATCATACATCCTTATTAACAGATAAAGAACCCACCTTACAGACACTTCTTCCTGCTACAAGCACAGTGTGATTTTTATTCTCCTCTGGATTTTGTGGCTTTGGATCTTACTTTCTGTATTTCAGACTCTATAGATACCATCTTTTCTGTGTAGCAGGTCGGAATACATTCAGGCCTCTTCTATCATCAACAACAAAAACCAGTGTACTCTGCCAAAGCTAACATGCTATTTTTTTCTGTATGTGGGTGATTTTGTAGTCCAGGTTATGGTAAGCTCGAGTGCTGATAAACAACAGAAGTTTTTGTTTGCTTTTTTCCTCATGGAACTGGAAGCTAAGAAGTCTACATTGAAGGTACTACTATATCTGGCATGTACTGAGGGCTTGATATGTAGGCAATTGTGGATACCTTCCAATTGTGGCATTACACAGTGTAAAGACAGAATTACATCTTTCTCTCTCTAATACATATCTTTTATACGAACACAATTTTCATAGGTGAAGACTCAGCTCTGATGATCATTTTATGTCATGTAGAAAAGGCCTTTGAAAAATCCTACATCCCTCCTTGATAAAAGTTTTGCAAATTTTTGGGATGCAAGGGGCATATCTCAACATAATAAAGGCAGTTTACAGCAAGCCCATAGCAAACATCAGCTTAAATGTAGAGAAACACAAAGCAATTCCACTAAAGTCAGGAATAAGATAAGGCTTTCCCCTCTCTCCATACATATTCAGTATAGTACTTGAATTCTTAGCTAGAGTAACACAACTGAGGGAGAGCAAATGGAAATAAGTTAGAAAGAAAGAAGACAAAGTATCTTTATTTACAGATTGTATGATAGTACAATACATAGGTGACCTGAAAGTTCCACCAAGGAACTTCTAGATCTGACACAGACTTTCACCAGAATAGCTGAGTAAAATATTAAGTCACAAAACTCAGTAGCCCTCTTGTATACAAATGATAAATGTACTGAGGAAAGAGTCAGGAAGACAACACTTTCACAGTAGCCTCTTATAACATAAAATATTTCTGGATAACTATAACAAAGCTAGTGAAATACTTGCATGACTAAATCTTCAAGGTATTGAATAAAGAAATTGAAGATGATATCAGAAGATGGAAAGATATCCTACGTTCTTTCATCAGTAGGATTAATATAATAAACATGGCCATCCTACCAAAAGCAATTTACAGATTAAATGCAATTCCCATAAAAATTCCAACACAATTCTTTATAGATATTGAAGGGCCAATGTTGAGCTTCATATGGAAACAAAAAACATCCAGGGTTGTCTTTAAAATTCTGAATATTGAAAGAAATGTGAGAGGTATCACTATACCTAATTTCAAGTCATACTATAGGACTGTACTAATAAAAAAGAGCATAGTTTTGGCACAAAAGGGACATGTTGGTCAATGAATTGAATGCACAGAAATAAATTCACATATCTATTGCCACCTGATTTTCAACAAAGAAGCAAGAAAGACACACTGGTAAAAGATAGCATCTTCAAGAAGTGATTATGGTGAAACTGGATGGCTATATGAGGAAGAGTTCAAATAAATCCATAACTATCATCCTCCATGAAACTCAAATACAAATGGATCAAAGACAACAATGTGAGTTCAGATAGAATGACATGATATGAGGAAATGTAAAGGATATCCCTGGCCTCATTAGCAAAGGAAAGTACTTTCTACACAGAACACAGCATAGGCACTAAGATACAAAATTAATAAACAGGACCTCATGAAACTGAGAGGTTTCTGTATTGAATGGCCACTAAAATTTGGACAAAGCAGAAGCTCACTGAATGAGAAAATACATTTTACTAACTGCAGATTGATAGAAGGTCTTAAATTTGAGAACATATATTAAAACTTAAAAATTGTCTTATATAATAATTTTTATAATTAAAACAGATACAAAGAAAAAAGAAAGAAAACAGGCTGAGAAAGCCATGAGCAACAAATGAGTCAGCAGGATGCCTCCATGACCATGGCACGTGATTCTTTTTCTAGGATCCTGCCCTGTTTGAGTATTTGCCCTGGGTTCCCTTGATGATAAACTATGATATGCAAGTATAGTCAAAATAAACCTTCCTTCTCACCAAAAAAAGTAAAAATAAAATGGGGTATACATTTAAACAGAATATTCTCAAAGGAGAAAAGTCAAATTGCTGAGAAACATAAAGAAATGTCCAGTATCCTTAGCCATTAGGGAAATCTCAATAAAAACTACTTTGAGAATTACACATTCATGAGAAAGCCTAATATCAATAAAATAAGTGATAACTCATGCTAGCCAAGATATTAAGGAGATTACTCATACATTGTTGGTACTGAAAGCATGTACAACCATTATGAAAATCAGTATGACAGTTCCTTAGGAGTATGGGGCTTGTTTTGCAATCTATACCACTCCTGGGCATATGTTTAAAATATGTTACATTCTTCCATAAAACATTTGCTAAACCATATTCATTGCTCCTCTCTTCATAATAGCTAGAAATTAAAGCAAAATAGATGTCCCTCAATATAAGAATGGATAAAGAAAATGTAGTACATTTATACAGTGGATTATTAATAAGCCATTAAAAATATGAACTCATAGAGTCATCATGCACATGGCCTGAACTGGTCTGCACCATGTCTTCTGCATATATATTATATATGTTTAGTGTTTTATGGCATTCCTTAGTGTATGAATGAGTGGGTCTCTGATTCTTGTAATTTCTCTTGGGCTCTTTTCCTTCTTCTATGTTTTTTTTTTATCCAGCTTCAATGTAATAGGATTTGTTTTATGTAATAATATTTTACTATTCTTTTAAAATTTATTTTATGCTTATCCCTTAGAAATATATTTGTTTTTATTGTGAGATAAGAAAAGAGTGAATCTGGATAGGAGTGAAAGAGGAAAGGAACTGATAGGAGTAGAGGAAATGGAATAAACTATAATCAGGATATATATTGAAAGAAAAAACTGTTTACAGTAAAAAAGTAAAAAGTAATTTTGTGGAACTCATTAAGTTGCTGCTCTTCCATGCTATACCCCTGTCTCTTGTTCCTTGACATGTGGACTTCAACACCCTTATTCATGTCAAAGATTGTTGTGAGATATGGTTTACCCTAATAAAATTTGCCTGAATATCAGAGAAGAGAAAAAGCCACTAGATTAAACATAGAGGGCAGGCAGTGGAGGCACATACTTTAATTCCAGTAGTCAGGAGGCAGAGATCCATCTGGATCTCTGTGAGTTTAAAGCCACCCTGGATTACATGATATTCACTCATTCTAGGAAAGAAACAGAGCTAGGAAGTAGTGGCACACATTTTTAATATCAATAGTTGGGAATCACAAGCCTTTAATCCCAGCACTTGAGATCTCATGCCTCTTCAACAATATTGGGGAAGCACACATGCCTTTAATTCCAGCACTAGAAAGGAAGCATATGGCTGGCTGCTAAAGATATATAAGGCAGAAGGAGACAGGAACTAAGGCTGTCTTTAGGCTGAGGAAGCCCTGTTTAGCTAAAAGCTTTTCAGCTGAAGCACTTTTTGGCTGAAGCCTTATTGGACTCCTTTCATTTGAGAACTTAGAGATATTCAGTGAGAAGATTCTTGGAGCTGGGGAGATGAGAAGTAGCTGTGGCTTGTTCCTTTGTCTCTTTGATCTTTCAGCACTTACCCCAATATCTAGCACCAGTTTTTTTTTTTTTTTATTAAGAGACCAATTTAGATTTTGAGCAACATCTATCATCTAACTTTTGGGGCACAAATTCATGAAAAATCCACTTGCCTGTGCCTCAGGCCAGAGCTACATGTGGCCAGAAAATCACCCAACCTGGGCCAGAGTCCCTACACAGCTTGCTAAGTTTTTGTTGCAGCCTCTCTGCAGCAAACTCCACACATTTGGGGGCAATAAAAACCACAGGAGCTAGCCAGTTTCACTGTGCAGACAGCTGCCTCTCTAGTTTCTTCCCTTTGGTTTTCTCTGGATCCCCTCCTCAGGTTGCTACCACAACATCATCGGAATCATCATTGTCAGCAGATTTGGTGAGTCAATTGGGATTTCTTAAAGGGAGGAATTAGTTAAAAGAAATTTTTTCCCACATTAAAGAATGGGAAGCCGGGTGGTGGTGGCGCATGCCTTTAATCCCAGCACTTGGGAGGCAGAGGCGGGCGGATCTCTGTGAGTTCGAGGCCCGCCTGGACTACCAAGTGAGTCCCAGGAAAGGCGCAAAGCTACACAGAGAAACCCTGTCTCGAAAAACCAAAAAAAAAAAAAAAAGAATGGGAAAATTTTAAAATGGAGGAAGTGTTGTCTCTGTTTGATAATATTATTGATGGTCTGAAAATGGAACAATTAAATTAGAGGATAATTAATGTTGATAGGATTTATGTAATATCAATTATAAATATTATTTGTTTTATCATTTCTTATTTATCATTATAAAAGTTGGCTAATATGAATGGCAATAAAATTTTTCCAAATCTTGTGAAAAAAGATCATAGAAATAATCAGACTCAGACAGAAGAATTTAAAGGAGAACCAATGTCAACATTGCATACAGTTACACAGAAGCAGCTGTGGTGGTATTGTGTTCCCCAAAATATTGTGCACCCTAATAAACTTATCTGGGGTCAGAGACATAGAGGATAGGCAGTGGTAGCACACACCTTTAATCCTAGCATTCCAGAGGCAGAAATCCATGTGTTCAAGGATACAGTCAAGCATGATGACATATGCCCTTAGTCCCAAAAAGTGAGCCTTTAATCCCAGGGAGTAAGAGTAGAAAGCACATAGGTATATAAGGCGTGAGACCCGGAAACTAGGAGCATTTGGCCAATCAGCATTTTATTTATCAACCAATCAGAGCACCCCATTTTCACAGCATACAAAAAGACATTCTCTGGCTACAAATGGCCCGAAAATGTAGGGCAAGAGTTTCCAGCTAAAACCTGAGAAAATTTAAAAAAAAAAAAAGAGGATTCTGCGATGGAGCTAAAAGCAGTTTCCTAGTTTTGTCTCTCAGGCAAGCTGAGAGCTACAGTACAGTGGGTTTGTGGAGGCGTATGGGCTTGACATGCAGATTGGTGGACTACCACAACAGTACACAGAGGCATCTCCAAGCTGCACAGTGTGGTGCCTGGTGGATTTACCCTTTGCTAATAAAGGCAAAATAAATAATAAATAAATAAATAAATAAATAAATAAATAAATAAATAAATAAATAAATAAATAATAAAGGTTTCTGGGCTACAAGCTGCTTTAATGGAGGCATAGAATCACTGCCTCCCTGAGTTGGCCAGATTCAGCAGTTAGTTTGGTTTCCAGAGCTGGCTTTAAACAAAGCATTGCCATGTTGGATAACTGAGGTGCATGGAGACAGCAGCCAAAGCTACCATTTCAGTACTAGCTTCTGCAGTTTAAAACAATAGATTCACAGTAAGACATATTCAGATGGAATAAGACTTGAAATGATTTAAAGTGTGTGTAAAAATGTATGTAGGCTTGGAAGAGAGAAGAAAATGAATATAGATAGTTATATAGAGAAATAGTTTTTAAAAATAAATTCTTTAAAGAGACAGTAAAGGTAGTATAAAAATAAGCACCATAAAGATGGAAATCATACAGAGAATTATTATAAGTAGCCACAGTGGAGGCAAACATTTCTCTGTCTTTACCTTATAAGGGTACTGAGAAGAAACCATCTTTTAATTGGTAATTAAAAGAGACCATCTTTTAGGTAAAAGCAGGCAAAGGAATTCTAGATTATAGAGAGCCCATTGGCTGAATTTCCTTGTTAATTGCTCTTAAATCTGTTACCATTCTTCACTTATGAGATTTCTTTTTAATAAAAAATACAGAAGAATTACATTGGCTGGTTGATTCTTCAACATGCTAAACATTTAACTGCTCTTGTACCAGCTGTTCTAAGGCCTGTAGTTTCTCTTTTGTTAATGGCCATTGGCGAAACCATACAGGTTTGTTTGTTAACCTTTTTAAAGGAAGGGTTGTTGGTGTCTTTGAAAGATCAGAAGTTGTTGTGCCCTATTCTTGTATAATCTGGATGGTCAATGACTGTTATTTGTAATACCTCTAATATTTTTCTCAGAAACATATGTTAGTTTATGGTTTGTTTCTGAGGTTGAAGGAATGTTAATTAGGGTATTCCATTGTTATAATAAATCATGTCATTATAAATTCATAGCTATATTAGCTAAATATGACTTTAATTTTCTACTCTGTCCTTCTGGCCCTATACATTTAATATATCTCTTGCTCCATTTTACTCAAGATAATGTTCCAACCCTTAAGAGCTGAGCATTTACCTCCTGAAGAAGCCAATTTGGATGCAAAGATTCTGGTGCAATTATTGTTATATCCACACCTGTGTCTTCAAGCCCTTTAATAAGACCATCATTTATTCATATTTTTAATTTTGTCTTTGTTCATATATAGAAGCTTGCCAAAAAATTCACTTCATGCTTTCCCCAAATGTTTTATACTCCCTTCTGTAGCTGTTTTATCACCCCAGGCAGTAGGTTTTTTTTTGTATTGGTTTTGGTTTTGTTTTTTTAAAATAGGCATTGGGTTATTTAATTGCTCTGGGAAAGAGTTTCTTCTATGATGGCTGGAAATGACTAAACTGAATTAGTCGTGGGGGCCTGCAAGAGACCTCTCAGGGAGATTCCCAAAGGAAAAGACAAAGGATTACCTTGTCTGTCCCTTGCTGATCTACATCTATTAGTCCAATGCTTGCCTTTACCACACCTTCTGCATATTTCAAATGGGAGGAATGTTCTGTTGGGATTATTCATTGAAAAAATATTGTTTCTAGGACTGTCCTGTTTACAGTCTCTTCTTAGGTAACCTTATTTGCCGAAGTTGATATACTTGACTGTTAAAGGCAACATCAGCACCCTTGGGGGAATAGATCCAAGATATAGTCAATATTGAATCTTTCAACAATGATGATGCTTGGATATCAGAGGTGATTTTCAGAGGTTTGAAGAAAAATGGAAATGTCAAGTATATCAACTTCGGTAAATTAGGTCACCTAAAAAGAAACTGTAAGCAGTTCATTCCTAGAAACAATGTTTTGTTTTGTCTTGTTTTTTAATAATAATCCCAACAGAAAGCCTCTCGCTTCCTTCTGTATTATGCAGAAGGTATGGCAAAAGCAGTCATTGCACTAATGAATGTACATCAATATGGTAACCCCTTGCAATCAGAAAACACCGTGAGGGTCCTCTCACAGACCCCTGGCTAGGTATATTCAGTTCAGTCATTCCTTGTCATCATGAAGGAAACTTTTTCCCAGAGCAATTAAAGAATCTAATCCATGTTATAAAATAACATACTTTATTAACAGTTTTAACAAAACAGTTTTAGAAGATAAAATAAATTTTCAGGAGAAACCATAAATCAAAATTGATAAAGATTAGATTTGAACAAGAGAGACCTCTTGATTAGAAGAGGTGATAGTTCATAAACAGAACGGCCATTCGTTCTAAACTAACCTATAAAACTTACAAATGCTGGGGTGAGGAAGGCATAGGTGGAATGGGAGGAGGGATGAGAGGGGGTTTGTGGCTGGTATGTAAATTTATTGGAGCCAATTACGTTTCTCAGTGGTTGTAGCCAGCAGGACTGCATAAGAGGTTGACTATACCATGGGCCCAAGCATAAGGTGTTTGTAAGGGTATACACTTGACTGTAACTAGCAAGCAGGAGATCTTTTGCTCCACCTCTTGACATTGTTATAAATATATCTTTGGAATGAAGTTCTGGGCCAGTGGATAAAGATCCAGATATATCCGAGGCTATGCTGCATTTTTTTCTCTGTTCCCTTCCTCTTTATTTCTATCTAAGTCCCTTATTCCTCATTCCTCAAGAATCCCTGGGGTAAATAAATGTGGAGGTTGGTCCCCCAAATAACATGAATAAAACATATTCCAAAAAATGAAAAAAAAAAACCTCTTACAAATGCCTTTCATTTGATCAGATATAATTTTTCAAAAGGGAACCTACCAATGTTAGCATTGGGGCAGGGTTTGTTTTTTGTCTTTTCAGGAGAATAAAGATATCCAGCTAAAGACTCTAAAAACTGATGGACAAATAATACATATAAAGAAAAAGGACAAATAATCCAGAAAAAAACTTCCTCAAAAAAGAGTAATTTGCCTATTGGTAAATCACATCTCCAATAGGATAAACTTTCATAAATTTTTCTAAATGTTTATTGATGCTATTCTCTATAGACACAAAATGAAAAATGGTATATTTATACTCTTAGTTCAATTAAAAATTAAAGCTGGCTTTGGAGTTGGAATGTGGCTCTCTCCTTCTCAAAACCCAAGCATACTTGTTGAAGTAAAATCCAAAATCCCTACCTCATGAACAAAAAGCCACCTGATATGGGACAGAAGAAAAACCAATATTAAGGGACTATTTTTTGCCACAAATCTTATAATCCTTTGGTTTTATTTTGAATCTTTAAATTTTTTCTTAAGGCTTAAATATTACCTCAATATATATATATATAATATTTTTATATAAAAATTATAAAAATATATATATAAAACATATATATATATAATTTTGTCATGATATTAATGGTCATATAGAGTAGTAACTAATTCTATAAATAGGCTTTATCTAGCTTCCTGTATATGACTTTGGGCTTGAGTTTCTAACAGATAACTAAGAATTAAATTTTTATACTCTGGTTGTACATAATAAATATTAATACTGTAACCTCTTTGAGATCTGCTGTATTTGATTTTTTAAAATGTTTAAGGCTTCTGTAGTGAACAATAACTACACCTAATAGCAACCCTTGAAGTCCACAAAAGAATGATGGAGCCCCTTTTGTAGCCCATCTAGGCTTCCTAGTGTCTTTACCCAGCAGGACTACAAAAGAGGATGATTTGATCATAGGCTTGAGTACCAGGTGTTTGTAAGGGTCAATACTTGGCTGTCACTTGCTCTACAAAAGCTTATCATTTTCAAGATGTCCCATTTTTTAATTGTTGCTTTCAGTGTCTATGCTACTGGTGTTATATTTAGGAAGTGGTCTCTGGTGCCAATGCTTTCAAGACTACTTCTTACTTTCTCTTCTATCTTGTTCAGAGTAACTGGATTTATGTTGAGGTCTTTGTTCCACTTAGACTTAAGCTTTGTGCATGGTGACAGATATGGATCTATTTGCAATCTTCTACATGTTGACATACAGTTATACCAGCACCATTTTTGAAGATGCTTTCTTTTTTCCATTGTGCAATTTTGGCTTTTTTGTCAAACATTAGGTGTTCATACACGTGTGGAATAATGTCAGGGTCTTCAGTTTGGTTTCATTGACCCACATGTCATTTTTTATGCCAGTCCCAAGCTGTTTTTAATTACTGTAGGTCTATAGTAGAGCTTGAAATCAGGGATTGTGATGACTCCAGAGGTTGTTTTATTGTACAGGATTCTTTTGGCTATCCCGTGTTTTTTGTTTTTCCAAATGAATTTTAATGTTGTTCTTTCAGGTCTGTGAAGAATTGTGTTGGTGTTTTCATGGGGATTGCATTGAATCTGTAGTCTGCTTTTGATAAGATTGCCATTTTTACTATGATAATCCTACCTATTGATGAGCATAGAAGATCTTTCCATTTTCTGATATATTCTTCAATTTCTTTCTTCAGGGACTTAAAGTTCTTGTCATACAGGCCCTTTGCTTGCTCAGTTAGAGTTACCCCAAGGTATTTTATATTATTTGTGGCTATTGTAAAGAATGATGTTTCTCTGATTTCTTTCTAGGCCCATTTGTCATTTGTATATAGAAAGGCTACTGATTTTTTTTAGTTACTCTTGTATTGTGTCACATTACTGAAGGTGTTTATCAGCTGGAAGAATTTTTGGGGTCACTTATATATACTATCATGCCATCTGCAAATAGTGAAAGTTTGACTTCTTCGATTCCAATTTGTATCCCCTTGATCTTTTTATGTTGTCTTATTGTTCTGGCTAGAACTTCAAGTACTATATTGAATATGAATGGCAAGAACAGACAGCCTTGTCTTGTTCCTGATTTTAGTGGAATCGCTTTGAGTTTCTCTCCAATTACTTTGATGTTGGCTGTTGGCTTGTATGTTCCCTGTATTCCTGATTTCTCCAAGACCTTTATCATGAAGGGGTGTTGGATTTTGTCAAAGGCCTTTTCTGGATCTAGTGAGATGATCATGTGGTTTTTTTTTCCCTTTCAGTTTGTTTATATTGGGTATTACATTGACAGACTTTCATATGTTGAACCACCATTGCATCTCTGGGATGAAGCCTACTTGATCATGGTAGATAATTGTTTTGATGTGTTTTTGGAATCTGTTTACCAATACTTTTTGAGTATTTTTGCATCATTGTTCATGATGGAGATTGGTCTGTAATTCTTTCTTTGTTGCATCTTTCGCTTGGAATCAGAGTAACTGTAGACTCATAGAAGGAGTTTGGTAATGTTCTTTTCTTGTCTAAAACCATTTAAAGAGTATTGGTATTGTCTCTTCTTTGAAGATCTGGTAGAATTCTGCATTGAAACAATCTCGTTCTGGGCTTTTTTTTTTGCTGTTGTTGTTGGGAGACTTTTAATGACTGTTTCTATTTCCTTAGGGTTTATTGGTCTATTTAAATAGTTTAGTCTTGATTTAACATAGGTATATGGTACTTCTATAGAAAATTATCCATTTCTTTTAGATATTCCAATTTTGTGGAGTACAGTTTGTTAAAGTATGACCCAATGATTCTCTGGATTTCCTCATTGTTAGTTGTTATGTCTCCCTTTTCATTTCTGATTTTGCTAATTTGGAAGCTCTCTCTCTGTTTGGATAGTTTGTATAAGGGATTATCTATGTTGCTGATTTTCTCAAATAACCAAATTTTTGTTTCATTGATTTCTTATGTTGTTCTCTTTGCTTCTATTTTTATTGATTTCTGCCCTCAATTTGATTATATGCAGGCATCTATTCCTCCTGGGTGATTTTGCTTCTTCTTGTTCTAGAGCTTTCAGGTGTGTTGTTAAGTCACTCATGTGAAATTATGTGGGCATCTAGTGCTATGAATTTTCCTCTCAGCACTACTTTCATAGCAATGCATACTTTTGGGTATGTAGTATATTCATTTTCATAGATCTTTAGGAAATCTTTAATTTCTTTCTTTATTTCTTCCTTCACCAATTGGTGATTCCATTGGGCATTATTCAATTTCCATGAGATTATAGGCTTTCTATAGTTTTTGTTGTTGTTGAAATATAACTTTAAACCGTGGTGGTCTGATAGAATGCAGGTGGTTATTTCAATTTTTTTTATATCTGTTGAGATTTGCCTTGTGACCCAGTATGTGGTCAATTTTAGAGAATGTTCCATGGGGTGCTGAGAAGAAAGTATATTCTTTTTTGTTAGGATGGAATGTTCTGCAGATATTAAGTCCATATGAGTCATAACATCAGCTAAGTCTCTTATTTCTCTGTTAAGTTTCAATTTGGCAGATCTGTCCAGAGGTGAGAGTGAGGTGTTGAAGTCTCCCACTATTAATGTGTGGGTTTTTATGTTTTATTTAAGCTTTAATAAAGTTTCTTTTACATATGTGGGTACCCTTGTATTTGGGGCATAAATGTTCAGTTGTAACTTCATCTTGGTTACTCTTTCCTGTGATGAGTATGTAATGTCCTTCTTGAACTCTTTTTAATGATTTTAGTTTGAAATCTAATTTATTGGATATTATGATGGCTTCACAAGCTTGCTTCTTAAGACTATGTGATCAGAAATACTTTTCCCGATTCTGAGGTAGTGTCTATCTTTGAAATTGAGGTGTATTTCTTGTATGCAGCAGAAAGATGGGACTTGCTTTTGGATCCATTCTGTTAGCCCGTGTCTTTTGATAGATGAATTAAGTCCATTGAGATTAAGGAATGTTAATGAGAAGTGATTGCTAGTTCTCATTATCTTGGTGGTAGTGTGTGTATACTTCTTCACTGAAGTTTACTACTGTAGGGTTACCTATTGGCTGTATTTTCATGGGTGTATCTGACCTCCTTAAGTTGGAATTTTCTTTCTAGTACTTTCTGTAGGGCTGGATTTGTGGATAGGTATTTAAATCTGGTTTTGTCTTGGAATGTCTTGTTCACTCTATCTATGATGATTGAAAGTTTCGCTGGGTATATTTGTCTATGCTGGCATCCATCGTCTCTTAGTGTCTGCATTACGTCTGTCCAGGTCCTTCTGGCTTTCAAAGTCTCCATTGAGAAGTTGAGTATTATTCTGATGGGTTTGCCTTTATAAGTCACTTGGCATTTTTCCTTTGCTGCTCTTAATATTCTCCCTTTATTCTGTAGGTTTAGTTGTTTATTATATGGCAAGGGGACTTTTTTGGGGGTGGGAGTCTAGTCTGTTTGGTGTTCTATAGGCTTCTTGTATCTTCATAGGCATTTCTTTCTTTAAGTTTAGAAAGTTTTCTTCTATGATCTTGTTGAATATATTTTCTGTGCCTTTTAGTTGGTATTCTTCTCCTTCTTCTATCCCTATTATCCTTAGGATTGTTCTTTTCATGGTGTTCCAGATTTCTTGGATATTTTGATTTATGGTTTTTTTTTTTTTGGTATTTTATTTGACCGATGAATCTATTTCCTTTATTGTATCCTCTACACCAGAGATTCTCTCTTCCATCTCTTATATTCTGTTGCTTATGCTTGCACCTGTGTTTCCTGTTCATTTACTCAGATTTTTTATTTCCAGCTTTCCCTCTGTTTTTTTTCTTCTTCTTCATTGTTTCTATTTTCCTTTTCAGGTCTTGAACTGGTTCCCTCACCTCTTTCCTGTTTAATTGCTTTTTCATGATTTGCTTTAAGGTATTTATTGATTTCTCCCATTTTTATGTGTCCTTTCCTCCATTTCTTTATAGATTTTTTTTCCAATTTTTTGTTTGTCTTTTTCTCAGTTTCTTAATTGATTTCTTCTACTTTTTTGTTTGTCTTTTCCTCGATTTCATTTTTTCTTGCAAGGCCTCTAGCATCTTCATGATGCTATTCTTAAGGTCACTTTCTTCTGCTTCTATCCTGTTATGTTCAGGTCTTGCTGTTGGAGAAGGTCTAGGTTCTGGTGATGCCGTATTGTTCTTTATGTTGTTGTATGTACTTTTGCCTTGATGTCTGCCCATCTCCTTCTCTAATAGGTATAAGAGGTGCCTGGGTCTGAGTGAGTTGCTGTTGGTCTACTTTGTGCTTGTTGCATCTGTGTCTCAGAGGGCTTCTCTGGGTCCAATCTTAGCTCTTGGTCTAATTGGAGCGTGCAGATTCTGTGTCTCAAGTGCTTCTCTTGGGTCAACCCAAGCTAGTTGATTCTTTGTCTTTTCAGGGCTCTTGGTCCAGTCAGAACTGACAGATTCTGTGTTTCAGGAAGCCTCCCTTGATCCAATGAGAGGTGGCAGATTCTACTTTTCAGAAAGTCATTCTTGGTCTAATGAGTGCTCGCAGATTCCTTCTCTCTGGAAGTTATTCTTAGTCAAATGACAGCTCTTTGTCAAATGAGAGCTGGCAATTTGGTTTCCTAGCCTCAGGAAGTGGCTGTGGTCTCTGACAGATGGGTATGCAGTCAGGGCATGTAGATTGCAGGGTTGCTGGGGGTCTTGGTGAGGGTGGGGCCTTCTTGCAGGAGCCCTGCCTGCTGGCCAACAACTGTGGCAGAGTTGGGCAGGTGTTCCTGGTAAATGGCTGTGTCCCAGGGGTGGGTCCTACGGGCAGGAAGTGGCTGGAGTCTCAGGCGGATTGGTATGGTGGCATGGTGTGTAAATTGCAGGGTCTCTGTGTCGAATAAGAACTAGTGATTGGTTTCCAAGCCCTGGTTTTCCCCCCTGGCTGGGGTCTTCAGCAGATGGGTATGGGGGCAGGGTGTGAGAATTGCAAGGTCTACTGGGGGGTCTTGCTGATGGGTGCCTTCCTGCAGAAGTCCTTCCTGCTGGCCGGCAACTGGGGCAGACTCCATTAATCTTATATGTGAGATTAGAGTGAATGGTCATGTTTAATTTATTATCACTTCTCTAATCAAGAGATTTCTTTTTTTTTTCAAATTTCATCTCTATAGTATCTGTTTTTTGTTTGTTTCTTCTAAAATTTCTGTTTTATTTTCTAAAATTGTTCTACTATCCACAGCAATTTTTTTTTACACTAGGCATTAGGTCCTTTAATTAATTGCTCTGGGGAAGAGTTCCCCTACATTGACTGGGAATGACTGAACCAAGTTTGACATGGGGGCCTGTAAGAGGTCTCCTCCTAAGGTGTTTCCCAAAGGCAAAGGGTTCCCCTTTCTGTTTCTTGTTGATCTGCATCCAGCAATCAAATGTTGGCCTTTTTTGACCTACTTCATACTCCAGAACTGAGGGTCCTTTTGTTTGGATTATTCCTAGAAAAAAAAAAAAACATAGTTTCTATACAACCCTTTTAGGTGAACTTGTTTGCCACCATTAAAACACTTACATTTTGCTTTAATCCTCTAGAAATTCCCTCTCCTATCTTAGCATCATCATAGTTATAAGATTCAATAATTGAATGTATCTCAGATCCATTCCTCCAAGGATGCTTGATCTTCCTGTTAAAGTCCTAATTACCATTTTGCATTGTGACTAAGCATTTTCAAAAGCAAGAGATTCAATTATCATTTTCTAGCTCCTGAATTTGGTATCATTATATTTACAGCTGAAATCAGTCTTTGTAAAAAATTAGTGAAGTTTTCTTTTGGGCCCTGTATAACTTTGGTAAATGACTCAGTTCTCTTTCTGCCTTCTTCAGTTTTGTCCAGCTAGGGTGTGGTCATCACATAGAGACTGTCTTTGTCTATCAGCACGAACACCTTCTCTAACAAACTGGTCTCGGGAGATTTCAATACCCCTAGGGCTGCTTCAATGGTCCTAGCTCCATCTTCCCACCAGGTCCTTCATTGCACTTGAAAACCACACTCTAATACTGCTGTAACCATTTTTGTCCAGTCTTATGGGACAATTTTGTTACTAGTCATCCATTAATCTATCATCTGCTTCACAGAAGGTGAATGTATACTATACAAGACTTTCATTTCCTTAAATCTCCTGTAATCTAACATTTCCATAGGAATCCAGTCAGCTCTTACATAGCCTTGGGGATATCTGGCATTTGGCAGTTATTCCTGTAAAGTGACTGGATGAATTAAGGTAGGTTGTTTGGAAAACTTGGCCTATACCTTTCTAATTTTATAGTGTAATGATCACATTGGTTCTCCTCTAAATTCCTCTGTCTGTGTCTGAATATCTATATGATTCATTTTAATAAGTTTTCCTAAGGCCTGTATATTCATACTCATATCAACCAACATTTTAGAGATAATCCAGGAATTATCAAACTGATAGTAAGAATTATCAAAATGAAAATTAGCATTATATCAATTGCAGTTAACTTGATTATCCTTTCATTTAATTGTTTCATTTTTAAACTCTCCATGAAACCTAACTCCCTCCATGGCAATAGTTTTTCCCATTTTCAATTTGGGAAAAAACTCTGTCTTTTAACTAATTCTGCCCTTTAAGAATTCCCAATTTTCCCACCAAATCTCCTAATAATGGTAGTGAAGTGCTAGGCTGACTGTTGCTGTATAGAACAGTAGAAGCCAGAGAAGGTATCAAGGGAGCTACCTAGTATGACAGAAGCCTGAGGAGGTGGTCTAGGGAAAGGCCACAACCCACCATAGAGAACAAGCAGAAGTGCAAGTCATCTGCATGGAAAACATGCTAAGGTAACAACTTCAGTGGTGTTTGCTATAGAGATGCTATAACAGAAAAATCCCAAACTATCTCAGAGGACTTGGGGGAAAAAACTATCTCAGGAGGTGGTGGCTATGGCAGGAACCCCCAAGTGCTGCTCTGGCATGTGCTGGGGCCTACAAATCCCAGTAAGTGGCCTTTTTGTAAATTTGTGTCCCAAAAGTTGGATGCCATTTGATAGATGATCCTATTTAATCTTAACAATAAAAATCTGGAGTCAGATATTGAGGATGAAAGCTGAAATATCAGGGAAGCAGACCACCAACCTCTAGAATCTTCTTATCTATGCAAGTCTTCAGAACAAATGGGAGATGAGATCCTATATCCACCTGCCTTATATCCATTCCTGTCTCCACCTCCCTAGTGCTGGGATTGTATTTATGCACCACCAACACCTGTCTCTATTTCTCTTTCAGACTGATTCAATCTCATGTAGCCCAGGGTGGCCTTGAACTCCTGATTTTCTTTTTTTTTTTTTTTTTTTTTTTTTTTTTTTTCCAGGGGCCATGCTAATCTTCTCTGTATCGTTCCAATTTTAGTATATGTGCTGCCAAAGCGAGCACGAACTCCTGATTTTCTATCTTCCTCCTCTCAAGTGCAAGGATTAAAAGTGTGTGCCACCACTGACATGCTTCTATGGTCAACTAGTGGCTAGCTCCACCCTCTGATCTCCAGTCATGCTTTGTTAGAACACAAACACACAACTGTAGGCATGACCCTCAAATCAAGGCTGGACAAGGCAACCCAGTAGGAGGGAAAGGGTCCCAATAGCAGAAAAAGGAGTCAGAGAAACCCTAATCCATCTGTTATGAGTCCCTCAAAAACTACAAGGTAAATAACAACTACTATGCAGGTTTCATGATTGTCACTTCAAACATTGTGAGCCCCAGTGAGGCCTATTAATTTAATTCTGTGGGCTCTGTTCTCCTGGTTTCCTTGACCCCTCTGGTTCCTACAATACTTCCTCCCTCTCTTCTGTGGGGTTCCCTGAGGTCCCTTTAATGTTTTGATATGGGTATCTGTATCTGGTCCCATCAACTGCCAGAGGAAGTCTCTGATAACAATTGGAATAGGCACCAATATATGAGTATAGCAGAATATCTTTAGAAATCATTTCTTTATTTTGGTCAGTCATGTTTAGTTCAACCTAGGTCTCTGAGTATTGAGTAGTGTAGGGTTTGGACTCCCTCCTATAATATTGGCTTCCAGTTAGGCTGGTCATTGCTTAGGCACTTCCTCAAACTCTGGGTTGCCATTCCCCAGTATATCTTGAAAATAGGACAGATTGTAGGTCAAAAGTTTTGTGGTTGTGTTGGTGTCCTGGTCCCAAAACTGACAGTCTTTCCTGGTTACATAGTCTCCAAACTGTGGGTGATTGCATAGGTAACCTTCATATGTTCTAGGAAGTTTCCACTGTACTGTTTCCATATCATCCCATAAGTGCTCCACTATTCTAATTTTCTCTCCTGGAACTCTTTCCCTCTGTCCCTTCTTATTCCCCATGATTCCTGCCGTTCTCATCCCACCTGACCCCAGAAAAGTGCAATATATATATATATATTTTTCATCTTCCCAGGAGAACATTAATTCCCTTCTAGAGTCCTACTTGATTCTTGGCATCTCTGAGTCTATAGATTGAAAAGTGATTATCCTTTACTTAACAGCTAATATCTACTTATAAGTAAGCATATATCATATGTGTTTCTGGGTCCAGTTTGAAATAATCAGGATTATTTTTTAAGTTGCATCAATTTACCTTCAAATTCATGATTTCATTTTTCTTAACATCTTAATAATATAATAATCAAAATTCCAGTGTATAAATATACTGCAATTTCTTTATTCTATTTTTCTTTTCCTTGAGGGACATTCCAGTTTCTGGTTATTAAAAATAAAGTCACTATGAACATACTTGATCAAGTATCCTTGTGGTAACATAGAGTATTTTTGGGTACTGGGTCTTATGTTATATCAACTCCCATATTTTCTAATGAAGCCCTCAATTTGATTATTTCCTGCTGTCTACTCCTCTTGTGTGTTCTTCTTTTTTTTTTCTAGAGCTTTTTCATATATTTTTAAGTTGCTAATATGAGATCTCCACATTTTTTTATGAAGGTACCTAGTACAATGAACTTTCCTCTTAGCACATTTTTCATTGTACCCCATAAGTTTGGGAATGTTGTACATTCATTTTCATTGAATTCTAGCAAGTCTTTAATTTCTTTTTTCATTTCAGTCTTGACCCAGTGGTCATTCAGTAGACAGTTGTTGAGTTTCCATGAGTTTGTAAGTTTTCTATTTTTGTTCTGTCATTATTGAAATCTAGCTTTAATCTGTGATGGTACAGAATGCAGGATATCCCTTCAGTTTGGTTGTATATATTGAGACTTAGAGTTGTGACCAAGTTTGTGATCTCTTTGGTAGAAAGTTTTATGAGGTGCTGAGAAAAAGCTATACTCTTTTATGTTTGGGTAAAATGTTCTGTAGACATATGTTAGGTCCATTTGATTTATAACTCTGTACAATCCAGCATTTCTTTGTTTAGTTTTTGTCTGGATATATTGTCTTATGGTGAGAGTGGGCATTTATCTCCCACATGTGAAGGTCAATGTGTGGTTTAAGCTTTATTTATGATTCCTTTACAAATATGCATGACTTTTTGTTGGGGCATAGATATTAAGAGTTGAAAAGTCATCTAGGTGGAGTTTTCCTTTGATGAGTATGAAGTGTTCTTTCCATATCTTTTCATTAATTTTGATTTGAAGTCTATTTTCCTAGATAGTAGAATGGCTACACTAACTTGTTTCTTATGGCCATTTGCTTGGAAATTAGTTTTCCACCCTTTACTCCTAGGAAAAGTCTATCTTTGATATTGAGATATATTTCTGGTATGTAAGAGAAGAATGAGTCCTGTTTTCTCATTCATTTTGTTAGTATTTGTCTTTTTATTAGAGAATTGAGTAGATTGATATTGGGAATATTAATAACCAGTGATTGTTAGTTCCCATTATTTTATTGGTGGTGGTGGTATGTGTGTGTGTGTGTGTGTGTGTGTGTGAGAGAGAGAGAGAGAGAGAGAGAGAGAGAGAGAGAGAGAGAGAGAGAGAGAGTGAGTTTCCCTTTTTTGGTTTTGTTGGTGTGGGATTATTTATTTCCTGTGTTTTTTGTGAGTTTAACCTTGTATTGATTTTTTTCTCTCCTGTATCTTCTGTATAGCCCAATTTGTAGATAAATATTTACAAATTTGAGTATATCATGGACCATCTTGTTTTTCTCTGTCTATGGTGATTAGAGCTTTACCTTGGTATTGTAGCCTGGTTTGGCATCTGTTGGCCTCTTAACATCTCCAGTATACCTGTCCAGACCCTTCAAACTTTTAGAATCTCTATTGAGAAGTTGTGCACAATTCTAATAGTTCTACCTTTAAGTATTATTTTCTCTCTTTCTCTTGAAGGTTTTAAAATTCTTTATTTGTTTTGTATGTTTAAAGTTTTTGGTTATTATATGATGAGAAGACATTATTTTCTGGTTTAAACCCTTTGGTGTTCTGTTTGCTTCTTGCATTTTTTATAGTCTTCCTTTAGATTAATAAAATTTTGTACTATGGTTTTTGTTGAAAGCATTTTCTATGCCTTTGTGATGAGATTCTTCTATTAATATTATTCTTAAGTTTGATCATTTCTTTGTGTCCATGATTGTTTGGATGTTTTGTGTCAGGTATCCTTGATTTTACATTTTCTTTGACTGATGTGTCTATTTTTTCTATTGTATCTTTAGTGCTTTCAACTTTCTCTTATATCTCCTATATTCTGTTGACAATGCTTGTGTCTGTATTTCTTGTTCATTTACCTAGATTTTCCATTTCCATAATTTCTGTCAGTTATCATTCTGTGTGCTGTGAATATGTGTGGATACCAGTGGTTAATAAATAAAGCTGTTTTGGCCCATGCTAATGCAGCTTAGAGACAGAGAGGAAATGCGAGTGGAGATACAAAAAGAGAAAGATGAGATGGGAGAAATGCATGCCTGCTGCTGAGGAAGCAACAAGATGTCAGCAGAATGGTAATGGAATGGTTATGGGCCAATGTGGCAAAACATAAATTGATAGGAATTGGTTGAATTGAGTTATAAGAGCTAGCTAGAAAGAAACTTGAGCCATAGACCATACAGTTTATAATTAATATAAGCTTCTGAGTAATTATTTTACAAGGGGCTGTGGGACCATGTGTGGGAGAGATTCATTTTGACCTCAGGGCTGGGCAGGACCAGAGAAACTTCTACAAATATTTGGCCACCCAATATTGAGCAATAGATTCCACCTAAATCCTGAAGGAACTTAAAAAGAGTTCCTAAAATTGAGGTAAGAACAGCTTCATAGTTCAAATATCTCATGCAGGCTTAGGTACAGAGACACAGCAGGACAGCTTTTCAACATTTGAGCTTGAGCACATTTGGCAGATTCCAGCCATGGTACAAAGAGATATCTCCAATGTTTCTCAGCATGCTACATTGCAGATTTATTGTTTTCTATAAAGATGCTTTGCTGTTAGCTGCTTTATGCAGGCATAGAACCACTGCTTCCCAGACTTGGTGGTGATCATGGTTCCCAGATGTGGTGGCAAAAATTATTCCACCATGTTGGACAGGGTGAAGGCAGCAGCTAAGGTTCTAGTCATGCTGCAGCTTAAATCAATGTTCAAAAAAGATACACAATAAAAGGGATTCAGATGAAAAATACTGTAAGCAGGTTACAGTGTGCTTAAAAATACACGTAGGCTTAAAAGGGTAAAGAAAATGTATAGTCATAAAAAATAAATATAAAGCATTAAAATAATAAAATAAAGTCCTTAAAAGGGGGAATAAAATAACATAAAGAAAATGATCACATGAAAATGAAAATTACAGAAAGAATATAGATATAGCATATTATTATATTGTCTTTGAGATTTTTAAATTCAGAGACATATTTGATTATAGGAGCTAAGTTAAACCCATATATATATTTTAAAGGTATCTTGACTTCAAAATTTGTGTCTAAGGATATGTTTCATTGGAAAAGATGTTGTGCTCTTGTCTTCACAGAAGATGAGAACCTGTGGATTGCTCCTAGGGTTATATGTTTGATCAACCAAGACTCCCAGAAAGGTCTCCAATGAGAGCCATGGCCTAGATGATCCAACATCCAAAACAGCTTCAACGCAACTGACTAAGATGACCCCACATTATAGACTATGACTATAGCTAAGATTTATCAATAATTCTTAATTTTCTCAGCATTTCCATAAGATTGCCAGTGCTCCCAATCAGCAGGAAATAGTATGGGAAGCTACATGCAAATTCACCAAAATATTGTTTGTTTATATTGTTTATTAATGTTTATATATGTGTATGTATATATATACATATATATATATATATATATATATATTCTATACTCTTGTTTAAGGTATTATGTTTATGAAGCTCATTTCAAATTGTAATATATCATTTAAAATACAGATTAATAATTAGTCATCTATGATAATCAAACTTTAGTCATGTTAGATAAGTTTTTTAGGTATATATAGATTTTTTTCAATTAGCTAGATAATCTTCAAACACTTCAAAGACCTAGAGAATATGGACTTTAAAATGTTTTTAAAAATTAGACTTTTCTGGACAGTGAAACACATCTGCTTTTGGCAGCACCAATTTACTTCAAAGAGGAAGATGGGCATCAAAGATACTCTATATGGAATTTATCTTATTGGCAAACCTGGCCATTTGGGCAAGAGAGTGCTTTTTCTTTTATGTATTGACAGTATTTTGTATATACTGGCATATGCAGGGCGCACTGAACTTTTCAAGGTGAGATGGTCCTTTGGGTTTCTGCTTTGCATAAGAATCTGCCAGACATTCTACAGGACATTTCGAGAAGCAAAGGAAGAACTTTGCCAGAATGGGCAGAACAGTCCTTAAAATTTCCTTCGTCACTGAAAGATATGCCAGAGACTCTAGGCCTGTAGGCTGAAGATAAATGCTCCAATATTACAGAGGAACACTGGATGATTGTTCAGGCATTCAGATATCTCTTTCATTTCTAGAATTATAGAAGTTGTTTGCAATGCACTTCCTGCTTACTCAGGTAATATTATATCCTTCTGGGATCTTTGATGGATTTGAATGCTTGATAATCATAATTATAGTTTTTCTTAGTCATGATAAAAGACAAATTACATATAAAACTTTAGACTTACAAAAATAATATGTGATAGAACATTTTAATTTTTCCAAATACAATTAGACTAGATATTGTAACTGTAATTCATGCGTCACAACTGTTTTGTTATATATAATTATACTATGTTAAAGTTAAAACCTTCCTTTTTAATAGACAGAATAGGGAAAGTGCTATGGGACACCTTTCTGTATGCTGTGAATATGTGTGGCTCCAACTGGATAATTAAAAAATCTTCTTTGGCCTATGGCAAGACACTAAGAGACAGGTGTGAATTCCATGCAGAGATACAGGAATGAGAAAGGTGGGAAGATAGAGAAGCAAGCCTGCTGGCAAAGGAGGAACAAGATGTTAACAGACAGGTAACAGTATGGCCACAGTCCACGTGGCAAAACGTAGATTTAATAGGAATGGGTTGAGTTAAGTTGTAAGAGCTAGCTAGCAAGAAGCTTAAGCCATAGGCCATACAGTTTCCAAATAATATATGCCTCTGAGTATCTTATAAGTGGGCTACAGGACAGTGGGTGAGAGAGATTCATCTAGACTTCGGGGCTGAACAGGACTAGAGAAACTTCCTTCTACACATAATTCCCTCAGATTGTGTTTTCTTCGTTGCTTCTATCTCCCTTTGCAGGTCTTATTTTTTTTTTTTTCATTACCTTCCAGTATTTCTTTATTTTTCTTGGCTTTCATGGCTTTTTTTTTTTTTTTTTGGTTTTCGAGACAGAGTTTCTCTGTGTAGCTTTGCGCCTTTCCTGGGACTCACTTGGTAGCCCAGGCTGGCCTCGAACTCACAAAGATCCGCCTGGCTCTGCCTCCCGAGTGCTGGGATTAAAGGCGTGCGCCGCCGCCACCGCAGCAGCAGCAGCAGCCGCCGCCGCCACCACCACCTGGCTCATGGCTTTTTTTTTAAGGGATTGATTCACTTCTTTAGTGACAGCTATCATCTTCATAAAGCTGATTTTAAGGTCTTTCTATTGCACTTCAATTGTGCTGGAATATTCAGGTCTTGCTCTAGTATAATAGCTGGACTCCAGTCTTTTTTTTTTTTATTTTATCCTGGTTGTTTTTTATTTTGTTCTTATGCAGCAATTAGGCATATGGATTTTTGGTGATGTTTAGATGTAGGTACCAAATTTTGGGTTTATCTTTGTTGGATGGATGTTTTGTTCCCTTGTTATGTTTCCTCTCTAGCTTTCTCCCCTTTGTTACCTGTGGATGAGTATCAGGTTTCCAAGCAAGTTAGTGGTTGGATTTCTGTTGGCTGTCATGATAGTCTCTTATTGAGCAGGGCGTCTCTTCCCAAGTAGGGCACAAAAGTTCTGACAGCAAGCATGGCTTCAGATCTGGCAAGAATCACTCCTCTGAGTTAGAGGCTAGTATATGGCAATGAAGAGTGGATGAGGTTTGGAACTAGTGTTGGGGGTGAGGGCACAGAAAGAGTGGAGCAGGTTTCCGATTTGGCAACCTACCTGGATATCTGGTGGCAGGTATAACCTCTATTCAAGAACGGAGCCTCTGCCAGAGTTGCAGGCAGGTTTATGATGGTGAGGAGGGAAGTGGGATTGGGAATAGTATCAGTGTAGTGGCACCAAGAAAGTGGAGGATGCCTTTAGGTGGGCAACCTGCCTGGTATTTTGGCAAGCATGGCCTATGTTTGGGAAAGGGGGTCTGCTGGAGTTGGGAGCTGGGGCACAACAATGAGGTGGGAAGAACAAGGTTTGTTTGGAGCTAGAGAGTAGGGAAAGTCTTCAGGGATGTTGGCAACACGAAGGCTACTGTCATGGACTATGGTTGGGCAGGGTTGTCTGCAGGAGGGAACCAGGAGAGGGGTAAATTTTCTTGGCATGTGGCATACCTAGTTTCTGATAGGTGGCATCTTATTTTAATAGGTTGTGTCTGCTGGAAGGAACCAAGAGAGTGAGGGAGATCTGAGAACAGCTCCCCTACTGGTCCTATTTTCTTCATTTTTTTCTTCTTTCATATTTTATATATTGTAGGGATTAAGAAACTATATAGCTTTCAAAGAGATTCTTTCACAGTCTATGTGCTTTTTTTAAAACTCATTCGATTGTTTAGTTTTCTCATAACATTTAAATCTGAGTATTCAAAAATTTCTCAACTAGATGTAAGACTGTTAACTTGGGAAACAGTAAGATTGTATTTACAAACCAATTCTTGCATCATTTACTTAAGATAGATAGATACCACTTAAATGTCACATAATGTTTCATAGTCTTTCTTTTTCTGTAGGGTAAAATAAAGTTCTATGCCAAAATTGCAGACCTATGAGATATTCTTTCCATGGTATTGAAGAATATAATACTATGAGAATATGTGCTTAAATTTTAGTGCTCTAACAAAAGAGTAGATGCTGACAGACATCAGTAATATTGCAGGTTATTCTTAATGTTGAAATTAAATATCCTAAGTGTATCTTTAAATATCCTATCTCTGAATAAATCCTTGCACCAAAATATCAATACTACGTATAATGACATGAAGAATCATTTTCATAACCTTTCATAGACCTAAACCAATAAGAAATTTAGTAAATTAATAAGTAATTTTAGTGATTTAGATGAATTAGAAGTCAATTAAAATAATCAAGATAATAAATACATAAGCATGGAGTCAAAATATTTACTTTTAGCACTTTTATATTTCTACATAGAAAGAATGATTTTGTTTTGCACTCAAAAAGTCCATCCAGTATGTAAAGAATTTAAAATATGATAATGAGTTTAAAATTATGCTCTAATGTTGATGCTGAAAACTTCAAATAAAAATGTCTCTTAGCAGTTTTAGAAACACAAATAAGGAAATACTCCAAATAATGTTGTAAATGACACACAAAAGAGAATTAACTTTTTGACAAAGATAATTAATACATTAGATAAACCATTGTCTTATATTATATTGCCTTCATGAAAATAAAGGTACATCTTTTATTTATCCTGTGCATATAGAGGAAGCTATATCATTAGGGAGCCATTTTAAATCCTGTGATGTTTCAAAACAGTTCAATCAATAAAAAAAGCAAAAGAGAACCAGAAAAATAGGAAAACCCTTGCTTACTACATAAACAAATTTAGTTATATTTATAAATAAATCTACATTTATTGTAAAATAGGTTTATTTTGGCTAATAATTCTGAAGAATGAAGTTACTTCTAGACTTTCATAGTCAAGAATCTTATTTAAATCAATTCTTTTCAAAGTTCAAGTTAACTAGGATCCAGTTTTCAAAAGCAAAAATCATTCAGAATTCTCAGTGGAATTTCCAAATTAACATGACATTTACTGATCATTGTTCCTCCAATAAGTCCTTCATCAACCTAAACAAGAAGAAGTCCTTGCAACCAAACAAAAAGCTAATAAGTAATGGATGCTAGAAATTATTGCTAATCCTACTATTCTCATGTTTTTTGTACAGGGAGAACGTTTTTACTTATCAAGCTCACAATTTTATAATACTTGAGTGTCTAATTACATTAAAACTACTGTCAAAAACTCAATAGTTTTCATTTCTTATAATAAATTGAAGATTCTCTAAAAATATGTTAATCTAATTTTTGTAATACTAACATCTAACTAACATATTTATGTAACAGTTTCCTAGGGTTTGCAAATAGGTGAGAAAACATTTTGTTCTTTTACATGTGAAAATCATGAGAGAATATAGTATCAAATCTTATGTTCTACCAATGTAGAAATTGACAGTGGAAAAAAAGAGTATACTTCATATTAATTTATTTTTATTTTTGAATATTCCAGTTGATAAATAAGTGCAAAATATTGTTACAAGTTAATTTTCCCTTTAAGATAAAGACAATGAACAAAAATCTGAGAAAGGAATTCAAATTTCTACTGTCTTATGAATGTCAAATAAAGAATGTCTTTATAAGTTTTGAGGGTACCAGAATGAATAATGGATAGATTTTCCTTTTAAACATTTTATAAAAAATTAAGTAAAATGAGGAATAGATATGTGATATTGGAAATATTATTATAACTCTCATATATAATTTGAGGATAAAAGATTTTCACAAATCTGAATCAAGAGCTAGAGAAATGGTTTAGTGTATAAGAGTAAATGCTTTTAAAGTTAGAAGGTGAATTTAAACCATTAGCAATCATGTAAAATGCCAGGAGTAACCATAGATGTCTATAATCCCTGCGTTGTCAATGCTTGTTGAGACTTGATGAGCAATAGAATTGATCCAGGTTTATAGAATAAAAATAGGAAAAACATTTCAATATATTTTATTTGCATTGAAAGGGACATTCCAGTTAACCTAAAATAATGCTAATGATTAGCTTATGACACTAAAAAGCTACTTCATAGCAAGAAAATCACTTAAAGTAAATATAAAGGCTATAAAGTTGAGAAATTTCTGCTAGCCATTGAACTGACAGAAGATTAAAATTTAGAACTTTCAGGGAATATAAGAAGCTAAATTAAAAAGAAAAACAATGGTAAATAATCTGTCAATAAATAGACTAATAACATGAGCAGACATCTCTCAAAAGACAAAGAATAAATCACAAATATATGTGTAAAAATCTTAATATTATTAGCCACTATTGAAATATAACAATGCTAACCCAGTGAAAGATATAGACAAGAGAGGAAGTATGGTGCATTGCTGGTGGGAATGCAACCTTGTCCAGCCAATATAAAAATCAGTATTGTGATTATTCAAGCTAGATGTTCAGCTAATTATGACCTAACTTCCTTACTTCTCAATTGTTAGGTATTTACTCAAAGGAGTTAAATTCACATAATCAATATGTACTTCAACATCAATGTTCATTGTAATACTATTCTCAAACTATGAGCATATGAATATTTTTTTAGATATAAATAATGAATTTTCCATTCACAGAAAAAGTAAATGTAGCTTTAAATTATCATATTGGGTGAATCAATTCAGTGTCATTAAATAAACATTGCATTTTATCTGATTTTTGTCTCTAGTTTTTATATATACATATAAAGGTCATATGTAAAATCATATTTTATGTGTGTGAAAATCAAAATAAAACTATACAGAGAAACAAAACCACTGAAAGAAAGGACTGGGAAGAGAGAAGAGACAGAGCCTAAGGGGGAATACGTTAGTTTTCCAGAAAATGTCTTAAAACAATACAGTATAATAAGATAAACAAAATTATGAAGGAAGGAAGGAAGGAAGGAAGGAAGGGAGGGAGGGAGGGAGGGAGGAAGGGAGGGAGGGAGGGAGGGAGGGAGGGAGGGAGGGAGGAAGGAATAAAACAAAAATAAGAAGTCAAGTTGTTATCAGACTCTAAAGCAATGATTATATCAGAAGGCATTGAGTTAATTTTACAGATAAAAACCCTATAAACTAAAGCTACTGTATGCTGAAAAATATTTTCTATGTAATTTATCTTACATAAAACTCTATAATCAAATAAAAGGAATCTTTTTAATGAGATTTTTTTCTTGACAACAATAATGGGTACAGAACTAATAACACTATTGCTGTTCCTAAAACACAGCAAGCTTACATACAGATGAAAGAAGAGTTATTGTTTTAAGTTACTAATTCTTATTTGTATGCTGTGTTATAGTCACAAAGACTTACAAAATTGTGAGAATTGTGTGTGGAAAATTTGAAAAAAAATATCATATTCCTACCAGTAGTTTCCTCAGAGCAAACCAACACTATTGGCCCTCCATTTGATTTTCCAGCCCCTCAGAATTTCAGAAAATAAATTTCTACCATTTAAGCCACCCAGCCTGGGATATTGTGCAGTGGAATCCCTAAGAAACTAGTAAAGAGTCAGTCGTGCCTGCTCCTGAAATCAGCTCTGGCTACTGAGTGCAATTATTGTTTTGCTATTCTACCTCACATGATTAGTTGCACAACTGTTTTCCTAAGAACACAATCTTTCTTCAGTACACTTGGTTTTCCCCACACTGCATTAATTATTAATTAGAAAGGAGTTTAAAATAAATATTGCCATTATTCATTCACTATTAAGATAAAGGAACACTACTTATGAGTATTTGTAAAAAAATTCATTGATTTATTGTACATATGTGTCTATGTATATGTCACAAAGTATACATCAATGCACAACTCATAATAATCGTGTCTCTTGTTTCACCATGTTGTTTACAGCGATCAAACTCAAGTCATCAGGCTTGGCAGCAAGTGCTTTTACCAGATGAGCCATCTTGACATGAGAAACTCTAAGACAATTTGTAGTAGAAATATTTGAGAACAATGTTGCAAGTTCATATTTCTTTCTTTGGTACAAACAGATATGATTAAATGTTTCAAGAAATTGCAATTTATCATGTATAAACAAGTGTAGTAAAAGTTAATCTGTAGTTTTAATGTTAACCGTTATTACTTATGCAACAAACTAATAGAATATTCATTGGGTAATGAAGAATGTGAGACAGACTGTCTCCAAACAAGTAAGAGAAGAGAAATGCACTTTAGTCATACAATCCTGCCTCCCCAACAAAATAACAAACAAAATCAGATAGCTCAATTTGATGGCTGTGCAGAGTCCTGGTTAACAAGGATGCTTGCACAAAAGAACACAGACACATTTTTTTTTTTTTGTCTCAGACCACTGAAACTTAAAGAATTATGAGTGGCTATTTATTTCAAAGAGATGAACATAAGAAGCTGCTGCACAACAGATTTATAAAACTCACAAAAGACAAACACAAAAGAACTTTTACTAACAAGGCTTCATTCAGGCAGGTTCTCTTCTCCGATAATATTTTTGATTTTGACATTCAATTTCCAGTAAAATGAAACTATGACTAAGAAAAAACATGTAACTTATAACCTTGATGTGAATGTGGTTAATATAATATTTATTGCAGCATGCTTTGATCTAATATGACCAACAATATGAACAGTGTGGTAGATAGCCTCCCTATTCCCCATGTTCAGTGGTTAGAAACCACTATGCCTTAGTAAAAATATTATCTTAAAAAGAAGGTCATAAAGTACTCTTCTGAAAGCATAATTTTAAAATAAAACTGGTTGAATGTCATATACTCAATTATCATGGATCATATGAAAATTCTAATCTAAGATAATATACTAACAACATTCAACTTATTGTTAAATAAAGTAAATTGTAATCAATGCATTTGAGTCTCTTTCTTAAAATAAATAATACATGTTGACACATAATGATTAACTTCAAACTTAACAAAGTCTCTTGGGAAGATAAATATCATGATATAAATCTTACTGTGAATATATTCTGATATACTTTTAATGATAATTAAAAATGGTATGAAAATTGTTCTATCTTCTGTTAGCTGAAAAATATTGTCAGTTAAAAGCTACATATACAACTAATAATTAAATATAAGCAAAGAGCTACTTCATACAGTTTCCTGGATTTCATAAAATCACTGTTTAAAATATAGAATTATATTTTCTTACCAATCAAAATGGTATTTCTGGTGTTTTTAGGTGGAATGGTTCTGAGGATGGAACCATTAATTTTTCACTTCCTAAATAAGTGCTGTACCACAGAGAGATGTCCCTGTCTCCTTCTGAGAATTCTTATCTTAAAGGGTGCTAAGGCATTTATTGTAAAACTAAATAAGAAATATATAAGACTGAATTACGTTTTTACAGCACCACAGAATGCTGAATACTTTATTTCTTTGTTTTCCTTGATACTATTTATTCTTAATAAATGCATATTTCATTTTTGTGACAATTGACTGAACAATGGATAGCTATCATGTGCCAATCACAATTTTAGGTATTGAGATTGTACTTGCAAACTAGATAAAAGAAATGTGCCTTCTGCATTCAAGTAAGGAAGAAATAGATAAAAGGGTAATCAATAACTCGGATGGGAGGTTAAGAGAAGGGAAAGACTAATCAATTTTCTATTTTTTACTATTTGAGGATTTCATAAATTCCTACAAGTTTTTTAATTTTTTTTGTTTTTTTTCTCTGAGAATTTTGAACACTATTTTGCTGTGGAATAGAATATTTGTATATATTTTTAATTGTGTAAAGACATGCTACATGTTTATGTTCCTTTTGTTTAACAAAAGATGGGTTGCTGCTACCATGTCTGTCTAAGGAACCTGAATGGTCTAGAAAAAAAAAGCTGAATGGCCATTGGCTAGAGAGAGGAGTGACAGGCATGGCTGGTGACCAGATTGAAAAGAGGAGCCTGCCAAAGCCAAACCATTCAGGACCAGCCAGCCAAGGGTCAACCAGCCAGACAATGAGGAACCAGGAAAGCAGGATGGACAACATGTTGATCAGGCAAACTAGCTTTGGGACAGTTTGTACATTAATAGAATTGGGATAATTTAAATTAAAAAAGCTCACTAGAAACAAGCCTAAAGCTTAATAATAAGTCTTCATGTCATGATTAAGGGGCTGGCAGTCCAATAAAGCCTGCTAAAATATTTTGATCATGTCTATTACCCTCTGTCAATTTTGTTCAGATCTTCTGTATTTCCCTTCCTACTCATCTTCAAGGGTTTTTTTTTTTCTAAACAAAAAAGCACACAAAATAAAACTAGAAGACAAGGAATCTAGTCTGTGTTGGTTTATTACTTTTCTTTGTTGGGTCTGTCCCTGGAGTGTGGTTGTTATACAGATGTTATTTCATTGAAGAAAAGTGACTTTCTATCACCTAGCTACAATCACATTCCAATAACATTTGAGGTAAGACTTCATGCCTACCCATCTTTTTTCATGTTGCAATTTTGTCTGATTTGAACAGGCTTGTGCGTACATATTGCTACAGTCTCTGTGAGTTCATGTGTACATCTCTGTTATATTTGGAAATTAGTATTTTCTTAAATTTGTCTATCATCTCTAGCTCTTACAATCTTTCTTTTCCCTCTTCGCTATAGATCCCTGTGACTTGGGAGGGGGAACTTTATATGGACATCATATTTTCATTGAGCATTCCAATATGTCTTATTTTTTGCACATTGATTTGTTGTGAGTTTCTGTGGAAGCTACAAACTAGTTTAATAACAAGCTCTGCTCATGAGAGTTGAGTGATGATCTGATCTATTGATATAGCAATATATCACTCAAAGTTCTTTTACAGATAAATTTACATAACAGAATAATAGTAGGAAGCTTTCTCTAAGTGCCTGTTAACTACCTAGTTTCATATACTTGGCAACATTAATAGTTCCAGTATGGATTCTATCTCATGGAGAAAATCGTAAAACCAATTGAAAAGTGATTGGTTATTTCCATCACATTCATAACACAATTGTACACATGGGCTTATTTCGACAGGCATTCCATTATTGTAGTTTTCCAGGTTCATAGCTGGGTAAGTTTGATGATTGCTTTTCTCTTCTGATTGTGTCCTTAAAACCTTACAGCACTAAAAACACTATGCAGTATGAATAAATCTTACATTAAAATACCAACTATATTTCTTCATGTTCTATGACATACATATGAGATGACTTCACAATTAGGGACTTATGATCAAGCTCTAAAGGTTAAGGAGTAACATTGGCAGTCAACTGTAATATTTGAGGATCTGTGAGACCCCATTTGCCTACAACTCAATACAAGGTAGCCGATTTATAATCCTGGAGTTTTTATTTGATAGTGAATGTAAGTTGGAGTGTTTTACCCCATTATTGGTAACTCCATTTAAATCACACACACACATACACACCCACCCACACACACACACACACACACACAAACACACACACACATTCGTTTTAGAAAGTTTCTTCAAGTAGTAGATTTCAAAATGCTTTACTACTGCATATGCATGTCTGCTGTGAATACTGCTCTGTATAAATAAAACACTGATTGGCCAGTAGCCAGGCATGAAGTATAGGTGGCACAAGCAGAGAAGAGAATTCTGGTAAGTGGAAGGCTGAAGATGAGAGACACTGCCAGACACTGCCAGCCGCTGCCATGGAAAACGAGATGTAAGGTACAGGTAAGCCATGAGCCATGTGGCAACTTATAGATTAATAGAAATGGGTTAATTTAAGATAAAAGAACTATATAACAAGAAGCCTGCCATGGCCATACAGTTTATAAGTAATACAAGTGTCTGAGTGATTATTTTATACATGGGTTGTGGGACTGTGGGGGCTTTGTGGGACCCAGAGAGGAAACTCCAGCTACACATGTCCATATTCCGTTCTCTATACTTCCTTCCCACATCTAATCTCATCTAATTCTTCTTATGTCATTGTTCTGATTTTCTGCTTTTATTACATGTATTCTATCCATACTGTTTGAAATCTCTGCAACCACAGTCTCTTAGTAATTTTCTGGCTTTTATGAATACTCTATTTTATAAATGGGTTGTATATATTTAAAGCTAAAACTGCATATGAAGGACAATTTTCATTGATATTTTTGGAGCTAGATTACTTCGCTTAGACTAATTGTTTCAAGTTCTATCCATTTGCCTGTGAGTTTCATAATTTACTTTTATTGACAAATAAATAATATTCTGTTTTGCATATGTACTACATTTTCATTACCTATTTATTGCCCATTGCACATCTAGTCTGTTCCATCCCCTTGGTGAATGTGAATAGAGTACCAATGAACAGATATGAGAAAGTAAAGAATTTGAGGTGTGAATTGTACATTAAATGAGATTCTCTTATTTCTGGATTACCAACTGGTCATGTATAATCATTAGAAGAAAGGTTCTGGTTAATTTTTTTGTCAACTCAATATAAGTTGTGGTCATCAGGGAAGAGAAACCTCAATTGAGAAAATGCCTCTATGAGAGTATCTGGCAATATTTCTAAGCTAATGACTGATTTGTGGCAGTGCAGCCTATATTAGGTGGTATAATTCCAAGGAAGGTGGTCCTGGATTTTATAAGAAAACAAACTGGGCAAGTCATGAAAGCAAGATACTAAGAAGTATTCCTCTGTGGACTCTGAAAAGTTCCTGCTTGTAGGTGCCTACTTTGAGTTCCTGCCCTAACTTCTCTCGGTGATAGGCAATTATCAGAAAATGCAAGTTTCTATTTCCTTTCATCTTGGTTAGTGTTAAATCACAGTAATGGAAATCAAACTACGACAAAAATATAATAAAAATTTAGCCATTTAAGTGCTTTATAAAGACATGGTGATGACTTAGGGTAGAATATTCAGAGAGAGGCTGAAATAGTTCATCATATATAGAACAGAAAATTTGGGTTAGAGAGGTGGCTCAGAGGTTAAGAGCTCCTTCTACTTTTGCAAAGGACCTGCACAACCATAGTGGCTCAGAAGTACTTATAACTTTAACTCTAGGGGATCTGATTTCCTTTTTTGTCTCCATGGACACTGCAGGCATGTGATGTATTTGCATATATTCTGGCAAATTACTGATAGATATAAAAAAATCAATTCTTTAAAAAAATAAGAGTAGATGGAATAGGATTTATGGCTATAAGTGATGGGAAAAGCCACCTTAAAAGTCAACTGACGCCGGGCGGTGGTGGTGCACGCCTTTAATCCCAGCACTCGGGAGGCAGAGCCAGGCGGATCTCTGTGAGTTCGAGGCCAGCCTGGGCTACCAAGTGAGTCCCAGGAAAAGCGCAAAGCTACACAGAGAAACCCTGTCTCGAAAAACCAAAAAAAAAAAAAAAAAAAAGTCAACTGAAATGTTAAAAAATGAATTTATCAGCAATGAGAAAGTTAATTCTTCTATCTAGAATAGATTTGGAGATAAAAGACAAACACAATGGAAAGGCCATTGTGCTTATAGGCCTAATTCTCAAGTCTGATATAAGGGCATTTGAGAGTATTTGAGAGGATGATTTTGCAAGGCACTATCAGAGGAGAGATAGTTGACAAATCTGTTAGAAGAATGAATAATTTTTATTTTGAACACATCAGTAGTTTGCAGCCAATGTAGCCAAGGACTTACTGGAAATGGATGAGAGAAAGTAAAAGAAAGTAATGTTATAGAATCTGAATGGTTGCAGTGTATCCAAAGGTACTAACCATTCTACTTGATGCTGGTATATTGGTAAGGCAATAGCTCAGGAAAGATACTGGAATATTACCCATCTATAGACCACTCTTTTTTAATAGCAATAATGCCAGTGAAAAGACAAAAATGTCAAAAAGGGCATATTGGGGAAAAAAAGAAAAATCCTAGGCAACATAGGTTTTTCTAGACTGTATTTTGTCACATAGATTAGAAAGATAATGAGGCAGCTGATAATAGGCATTACAGTTTATGAAAATAATATTTAGAACTTTTTTGCAGATAGAATAAAATAGTAAAATAGAAGAATAGTCATTAGTTGGTACAAATGATCAAATAGAGAAAGGAAGAATGACAGAAAAGACAAGAGTATGCTTAATGCTGAAATACCATACGCATTAATAAGGGAGAGGAGAAGTAATTCATTGACTAATGGAAATATGTTTTTTTGGTTGTATTTGGACACAAACTTCCTACCTCATTTTATGAGCAAAATCACTCAGATTTGAGGGACAACTCTATCTTTCCCTTCAATTAAATGAATTCTATTCTCCTTTTATTTAGACAGTTTTGAATAAAGACATTCCTGCCAAGTTATTTTTTTTAATCTATTGAAACTTTTTCACTAACATCTGGGCAACTGAGTGTTGAATAGGCCAGAAACCCTCACTAGAGCTGGATCAAGGCAATTAAGAATTTACGATACTACATACTTATGATTTTTCAAGTGTGGCTTATTGGCAAATGTGAGATTTTTTTCCTAGCACAGTCCACTGAGATAAATGTGGGTGAATACTTGCCAGGGAATTGAATGATATTCAGATGTTTAATGTCTTTGTTTATTCCTTCCAACCTTATACTTAGAAAGAAATACTGAAATAAAATAGGCTCCATCCTCAGAATTTGGGAGGATCCCAAATCTGAACATATTAGAGGGCATCTTCCTTCTGGAAAAGTACTGAGATCCTGAATACAGAGTTTCAACCTAATATATTATCATTTGCAAGACATTAGGCAGGACAATTTTCACAAATTTGTCAAGGCAAAGTAGAATTAATATTTTCCCCCTAAATTAATGAAGTCTGTAGCACAAGGATATACTATTTATACCTTCACTTTCTATATTTATATGTGACATTTATGATTTTAAAGTATAAAGGCATGTTATGATCAATATTTTCTAAAATGTCATCACTGTACTTCTCTTGGTATTTGACTTTAAAATATTCTCAATGTGTAAAACACTAGCTTTAAATTCAATTTTATTTAATTTTAGTTATCTAAACTTCAGGTGCATAATCTTCAGGTGATAAATTATCTTAGCTGAACAACTCAGAAATTGAAAATATTTCTGTGACTGTGAAGATAGCTTAGTTGGTGATGTTTGTCAGGCAGCACAAAGACCCAAGTTTAAACTCCAGAATCTTTTTTAAAAAGCCAAGCATCATGGAGTATGCTTGTAATTTTAGTGTTGACTGATGAAGCATGGCAGGCTAATTTATAAATTAAAGACTACTGAGAAAATATATATATATATATATATATATATATATATATATATATATATATATATATATATATATACACAAATAGCTAAGCAACATATGAGAAATGACACCCTGGTTGTCTACAGAAATCTGATTGCCTGGCAGTTTGTCTTAAGTACACTGTCATGTAAGATAAATTGCCAGATACTGAGGCTAAAACTGAGAGATCAGAGGAACAGGACAAGCCACAGACAACCTCACCTCACTGACACCTAAGTCTCCAAAGAGAGCTGCTTCCTGTATACCCATGCTTATATACCTTTCTGTCCCTGAATTCTCACTTCCACTCTCTGCCCAGATACATCACTTCCAGTACCTGCCCAGCTCTGTCACTTCCTGTTTGTCTGTACAGACCTCCAGAACTTTATGGATAACTAATACTGAAATTCAAAGGGTGTGCTACCATGCCTGGTTCTGTTACCAGTGTAGCTTTGAACTCACAGAGATCTGAATAGATCTCTGCCCCTGAATGCTAGGAATAAAGACAAGTGCTACCATTGCCTGACTTCTATGTTTACTATAATGGCTGGGGTTTTCCTCTGATCCTAAGATAAGTTTTATTAGGATGACAATATTTGGGAGATACAATATATCACCACATTGTCATATAAATTAACTGCACATACTGAAGGAATGAAGGGAGGGAGGAAGAAAAAGTAGAGAGAGAGGGTGGAGGGAGAGAGGAAGAAAAAAGGAGAGAGAGAGGAGGGAGGAAGGAAGGAAAGAAAGAAAGAAAGAAAGAAAGAATAAAAGGAAAAAGAAAGAAGGTGGGAAGGAAGAAAGAAAAAGAAAAGAAACAAACAAGCAAACACAGAAGTGGAAAGTCTTATTTAGCAAATATATTTAATACCATATTATATAACATGAATATGTGACAAAATGTAGGAGACATTAGGGGAACTGGAGGGGAGAGAGGGTGGTAGAAATAAATAAATAAATATATATGAATTTTTGAAACAATAAAAATATTTTAAAAAGTTAATGAAGCTTATTTTTTATAATACATAGGATTCCTATAAATATTTAAAGAGCAGTTTTAGCAATAGAATATATCCATTTATAACAATTACACAAATTATCAACATTTTAAACTAACTGTTATCTACCAAAAAAAGAAAATTTATGTTGAAATTAATTTCACAAAGGGGACTTTCTTATTTAAAAATTGCCAGGGCATTGGATGTGTTCATTTACTAAAAATCCTGGTTATAATGATGTAAACTAGATACTTTTAGTGCTTTTATCTTTTTCCAGTCTACGGAGTGAACATAAATATCAAAGCATAGGTTTTCTGTCAGTGATATTATTAGTAGAAAGGATTAATAAAATGTATCTTTCATGAGTCTGAGGAGGTAGATCAATAGATAAAGTGTCTGCCACAGAAGAGGAAGGGCCTGAATTTGGATCACTTGAATTAATTTTAAGTGCCTTGGCAGTAATATGGTCCTGTAACTAGAGAATGGTGGGTTGTAGACAAGTAGATTCCTGAAACTCCTTGACCAGGCAGCCATGAAGAATGCATCAGCTTCAGGATCAGAAAGAGACCTTGTCTCAAAAACTAAATGTCGGTAGAATTGTGGAAAAATACCAAATTCTACCACACACTTACACCTCTGTGATAATCTGTGGATGCACCTACACTAACAAGTTTATATATCACCTACACACAACACAGCATATCACTTACATAAACATGCCCACAATAACAATATAGATAGATGATAGATAGATGATAGATAGATAGATAGATAGATATAGATGTAGATATAAAGCCTATGTATAACACATTATCACTTGCACAAATACACAGAGAAAAATGTACACCAAAAATAATCTTGTAATGTCAAGTTGCAAATGTTTTGTTAATTAATGAAGAAGCCTTTATATCTTTCATGTTTTTATTGTTAAAACATTGTTAGAAGTAATAAAAAGGCATGCATAGTGGTGAATTACTGCAATTTTAGCAAATAACATGCTGAAGCTTTTGTCACATCACAAACAAAGCAAAAAAGACAAACAAATACCAAAAAAGGTAAAAATGAAATGATATGATTTGGAAACACTAGTATCCAGCCAATGAATGTTGCTTGGATGGCAGGTTTGCTCAAATAATTTCTCTTTTTTATGTTTTAATCATTGTTACCCTTTTGTACAATCTAATGTAGACAATATTTTAGATTAAAACAACTTCATTGATTCACATATAAATCAAATACAGACCTTCTCACTTATGAAAGTTTTGGTATACCTAGACAGATGAATTGCCTTCTGAATAAATGCTTAGTAACTTCTAGGTGTGGTACATAAATAATATTCATCCTTTTATCTTTAACCTCATCATTAATGTTGAGCTTGAAAATCCCTTTTTTATTTTCATGAAGGCATGCTGCAATAATTCACATATATACCATTCCTTAGCTTAGTTTTAATCAGTTGAGTTCAGGCTCAGCTTGATTCTTGGGCATCCTTTGATTTCAGGTGATCATTAATCTTATCCTGAGTCAAATCATTTCCAAAGTCATACAACAGCATGTCTTTTCAGTTCTCAATCAGAGATGTGCCTGTACTTTCACTGCATTTATATTAAGAAACTTGATCATACAGAGTTGATGTTTGTTCCACTTTGATTTAAAGTTCATCCTTAATCAGTTCTAAGTTAGATATTCTGCAGATTTCATCACTGATGAGAAATTGCATTCCCCTTTATCCTTTTTTTTAACCTTCCTTCCATTTAGATGCCAAAAGACTTAATAAATTCATTATTGCTGAAAGAAAACAGAACATTCTTTATTTTGTATCACAGATATTTAAGACTTCATGGACTATAAACACAAAGATTATGAAATAAATTATAGAAAAAATAATCTCACAAATAGAGATGTCATTATATATAAATATATAATAACTTATAAAAGTTAATATGATTTTTATATATAATCTTTTATGAAAATGTTATTTTTCTTTTTGGAATTTCTTCAAATGCTTAAAAATATGTTTATATTCCATTAGAGAGGAGGTTATTCACATGTATACTGTTTCAAATATTTATATCATGACACAAACACCATTATAGACCCAATGTTTCAAAATTTGAAGTTTGTGAAGTTATATAAATCCCAGTTTTTATTCTACAAATATTTTTTTTTCGAGACAGGGTTTCTCTGTGTAGCTTTGCGCCTTTCCTGGAACTCACTTTGGAGACCAGGCTGGCCTCGAACTCACAGAGATCCACCTGCCTCTGCCTCCCGAGTGCTGGGATTAAAGGTGTGCCCCACCACCGCCTGGCTCTACAAATATTTTTATAATTCACCATTTATCAGACAGTTCTTTAGAAAGTCAATGGTGTATAGAAGTTAAAATATTATATTTGTAATTATATTTGAAGTTGAAGATTAACTTAATGCCTACAAAATAGCCCAATCTTTTAGTATGAAAAAGTATTATGAATGCTGCAGTTTACAATGCATACTTAAAATCCCAGCATACTGATAGTATATTCTACCAAACTACTAGGCAAGCCTATTGATTTATTGAATTCTCTAAAGTGTTATTTTTCCTGTTGTTGAAAAAATTCACCATGAGAAAAGCACTTGGGGGAGAAAGGGCTTATTTTGGTTAATGTTTGAAGTCACAGTCTATTATAGAGAGACATTTAAGGTGCCAGGAGTTTGATGCCATGGTCATATTTTTACCTGTGGTCAGGAAAATGTGAAGAGTAAATGCATGTATTGTTAGCTTTTTTATTTTTATGTAGTCTGAGACCCAAGTCTAGACAATAATGTGACCTCCTATCCGGTGAGTATTTCCATATAATTAACCTTTTCAAGATAATCAATTGTAGGCATGTCAGGTATTTGACCTAATTCAAACAATTCTGAGAAGAATGGCTTGGAGTTTTGTGGCCAAGGTGACTAGAGATTCTGTCAAGTTAATAATCTACAGTATCACAAGTCTATTCCTTTTCAACTTGACACATAAACCTATCACTTCTTTGCAATTAAAAATCTTTTGTTAAGATTACAATATAAATACAGTGGGGACTGCAATTGTTCTCTAAAACAGAGACTGCCAGCAACCAATTGGACTAAGATGTGATTCTTTTTTCTAGGAGGGGCCCAGGGGCACAACCCTGTGCCCCTACACCACCATCCATTGCAGTCCCTGTTTCAGGCCAGTCAGGCAGGTAGACATCCTGCAGACAAGTCAGACTACCACCATCCCCCACCAGACCTTGTAACCCACAAGTCCAACCCCTCCCAACCCACCCACATGCCAAGATTACAGCTACTTCCTGAGACAGAGCCCACAAGCACCAATTGCACTAAGAGCTTCTCCCTGAGACCAAGAGTCCCATCAGCACCAACTAGAACAAGAGCTCCCACTGGACCAAGAGTATCAATCAGACCAAGAGAGCCTCCCTAGACACAGATACCACTTGCACCAATTGGAGAAAAGATTGTTAGATGCCAGTGCAAAAATAAAATCAAGAAGAAAAAAAATGGTTCCATCAGAACCTATATCCGCAAGACCTGAACATCCCAATAAAGAAGAAACAGAAGAAATTGATCTTAAAAATGACCTTAAGAAGATGATAGAAATCTTTAAAGAAGAAATTTAAAAATTCCTTAAAGAATTTGAGGAAAAATTAAAGAAAAATGGGAAGAAATCAGTAAATCCCTTGAAAGCCAAGAAAAAGAAATTAAACAAGTGAGGGAAAGAGCTCAAGATTTGAAACCTGAAATCAAGACAATAAAGAAGACACAAACTGAGGGAATGCTGGAAGTAAAAAAGTTGAGTAAACAAACAGGAACTACAGATGCAAACATAACCAACAGAATGCAAGAAATGGAAGAACAGATCTCTGGCATTGAGGTATGGTAGAGGAAATAAATCCATCAGTCAAAGAAAACGCTAAAGCCATCATGACTCAAAATGTCGAGGAAATTTGGGACACTATGTAAAGACAAAACCTAAGAATAATAAAGATAGAAGAAGGCGAAGAATACCAACTCAAAGGCACAGAAATTATTTCAACAAAATCATAGAAGAAAACTTTCCCAACCTAAAGAAGGAAATGACTATAAAAATACAAGAAGGTTACAGAACACCAAATAGACTGGATCCAAAAAAAAGTCCCCTTGCCACATAATAATCAAACCACTAAACATACAGAAAAAAGAAAAAAATATTAAGAGCTGCAAAGGAAAAATGCCAAGTAACATATAAAGGCAGACCCATCAAAATAACAACTGACTTCTCAATGGAGCCTCTAAAAGCCAGAAGGTCCTGGATAGACATTAGGCAGACACTAAGAGACCTTGGATGCCAACCCTGACTATTATACCCAGCAAAACTCTCAATCAACATAGATGGAGTAAACAAAACATTCCATGATGAAACCAGATTTAAACAATGTCTCTCCACAAATCCAACCCTACAGAAAGCACTTGAAGGAAAAATACAACATAAGGAAGTTAGATATACCCATGAAAACATGGGCAATAGATAGTCCCACACCAACAAATACCAAAGAAGGGCAACATACAACACTTCCACCAAAAAATAACAGGAATTAACAATCATTGGTCATTAATATCCATGAATATCAATGGTCCCAATTTGCCTATAAAAAGACACTGGCTAACAGAATGGATATGAAAACAGGATCCATCCATTTGCTACATACAAGAAACAAACCTCAACTTCAAAAATAGACACTACCTCAGAATAAAAGGCTGGGAAAAGACTTTCCAATCAAATGGATTTAAGAAGCAAGCTGGTGTAGCTATCCTAATAACTAATAAAATATACTTCAAACTAAAACCCATCAAGAGAGATCAGGAAGTACATTACATATTTATCATGAGGAAAATCTGACAAGATGAAGTCTCAATTCTGAATATTTGTGCCCCAAATACAAGGGCACCTACATTCATAAAATAAACATTACTAAAGCTTAAATCACACAATAAAACCCATACACTAGTAGTGAGAGACTTCAACACACCATTCTCACCAAAGTCTGCCAGACAGAAACTTAACAGAGGAATAAGGGAACTAATAGATATTATTACACAAATGGACATAATAAAAATCTACAGAATATTCCACCCTAACACAAAAGAATATACCTTCTTTTCAGCACCCCATGGAACCTTCTCCAAAATCTACCACATGCTTGGTCACAAAGCAAATCTCAACAGATACAAAAAAAAAATATGAAATAACCTCCTGTATCTTATTGGACCACCATGGCTTAAAGTTAGATTTTAACAACAACAAAAACTAGAGAAAGCCTACAATCTCATGGAAACTGAATAATGCCTAATTGAATTACCAATGGGTCAAGGAAGAAATAAAGAAATAAATTAAAGATTTCCTAGAATTCAATGAAAATGAATGTACAATACACACAAACTTATGGGACACTATGAAAGTGATGCTAAAAGGAAAATCCATAGCTCTAAATGCCCACATAAAGAAGTGGGAGAAATCTCATACTAATGACTTAACAGCACCACTGAAAGCTCTAGAACAAAAAGTAGCAAAGTCACCCAGGAGGAATCGACACCAGGAAATAATCAAATTGAAGGCTGAAATCAATAAAATAGAAACAAAGAGAACAATAAAGAGAATCAATTAAACAAAGAGTTGATTCCTTGCGAAAATCAACAACAGAGACAAGCCCTTATCCAAATTAACCAAAAAGCAGAGAACGCATCCAAATTAGCAAAATCAGAAATGTAAAGAGAGACATAACAACAGACAACAAGGAAATCCAGAGAATCAGCAGGTCATACTTCAAAAACCTGTACTCTACAAAATCTGGAAAATCTGAAAGAAATAGACGATTTTCTGGAAAGGTACCCCATACCAAAGTTAAATCAAGATCAGATAAACTACTTAAATAGTCCAATAACTCCTAAGGAAATATAAATGGTCATTAAAAGTCCCCCAACCAAAAAAAGCCCAGGACCAGATGGTTTCAGTACAGAATTCTACCAGATTTTCAAAGAAGAGCTAATACCAATACTCTTCAAATTGTTTCACACAATAGAAACAGAAGGGGCATTACCAAATTCGTTTTATGAGGCTACAGCTATCCTGATACCCAAACCACACAAAAATGCAACAAAGAAATAGAATTACAGACTGTTCTCCCTCAAGAACATTGATGCAAAAATGCTCAATAAAATACTGGCTAACCGAATCCAGGAACACTTCAAAAAAATATCCACCATGACCAAGTAGGCTTCATCCCAGGTATACAAGGATGGCTCAACATATGAAAATCTGACAAAGTATTACACCATATAAAGAAACTGGAAAAAAACACAGGAGATGCTGAAAAAGCCTTTGACAAAATCCAACACCCTTTCATGATGAAGGTTCTAGAGAGATCAGGAACAAAGAACATATCTGAATGTAATAAAGGCAATTTACAGCAAGCCAACAGCCAACAACAAAGTAAATGGAGAGAAACTCAAAGCAATTCCTCTAAAATCAGGAACAAGACTAGGCTGTCCACTCTTCCCATAGTTACTCAACAGAATACTTGAAGTTATAGCTAGAACAACAAGAAAACAAAAGGAGATCAAGGGGATACAAATTGGAAAGGAAGAAGTCAAACTTTCACTATTTGCAGATGATATAATACTATTCATTAGTGACCAAAAAAAAAAAAACTCCTTCAGTAAGGTGTTAGAAGATTAAATAAAAAAAATCAGTAGCCCTCCTATATACAAATGAAAAAGGGGCTGAAAAAGAAATCACAGAAACATCACTCTTTACAATAGCCACAAATAATATTAAATACCTTGGGGTAACTCTAACTAAGCAAGTGAAAGACCTGTATGATTAAAAAAAAAAAGTCTCTGAAGAAAGAAATCAAAGAAGATATCAGAAAATGGAAAGATATCTCATGCTCATGGGTAGCTAGAATTAACATAATAAAAATGGCATTCTTACCAAAAGCAATCTACAGATTCAATATAATCCTCATCAAAATCCCAGTACAATTCTTTACAGACTTAGAAAGAACAACACTTAACTTTATATGGAAAAACAAAAAACCTAGGATAGCTAAAAGAATCCTGTAAAATAAAGCAACCTCTGGAGGCATCATGATCCCTGACCTCAAACTCTACTATAGAGCTGCAGTAATAAAAACAGTTTGGTACTGGCACATGAACCTATGGAATGGAATTGAAGACCCTGACATTAATCCACACACCTATCAACATAGGATTTTGACAAAGAAGTCAAAACTGTACCATGGAAAAAAGAAAGCATCTTCAACAAATGGTGCTGACATAACCAGATGTCAACATGCAGAAGATTGTAAATAGATCCATATCTGTCACCATGCACAAAACTCAAGTCCAAGTAGATCAAAGACTTCAACATAAATCCAGTTACATTGAACTTGATAGAAGAGAAAGTAGGAAGTAGTCTGGAACGCATTGGCACAGGAGATGACTTCCTAAACATAACACCAGTAGCACAGACACTGAGAGGGACAATTAATAAATGGGATCTCCTGAAACTGAGAAGCTTTTGTAGAGCAAAGGATATGGTAAATAAAACAAAACATCAGCCTACAGAATGAGAAAAGTTCTTCACCAACCCCACATCTGACAGAGGGCTGATCTCCAAATTATATAAAGAACTCAAAAAGCTAGACTTCAAAATACTGCACAATCTAATTTAAAAAAAAATGGGCTATAGAACTGAGCAGAGAATTCTCAACAGAAGAATCTCAAATGGCTGAAAGACATTTAAGGAATTGCTCAACATCCTTAGTCATCAGGGAAATGCAAATTAAAACAACTCTGAGATACTGTCTTACACCTGTCAGAATGGCTAAGATCAAAAACACTGAAGACAGTTTATGTTGGAGAGGATGTGGAGCAAGGGGAACACTCCTCCACTGTTGGTTGGAATGCAAATTCATACAGACATTTTGGAAATCAGTATGGTGGTTTCTCAGAAAATTGGGAATCAATATCCCTCAAGACCCAATTATACCAATCTTGAGCAAGGAATGCTCAATCTTACCACAAGGACACATGCTCAACTATGTTCATAGCAGCATCATTTGTAATCGCCAGAACCTGGAAACAACCTAGAGGCCCCTGAACTGAAGAATGGATAAAGAAAATGTCGCACATATACACTATGGAGTACTACTCAGCAGTTAAAAAAATTGTATCAAGAAATTTTCAGGCAAATGGATAGAACTAGAAAATATCATCCTGAGTGAGGTAACATGGTATGTACTCACTCATAAGTAGATACTAGATGTGAGGAAAGGGATGACCAGACTGCAACCCATAGCTCCAGAGAGGCTAGCTAACAGGGAAAGACTCTATGAGGGACACATGGATGACCTAGTGAAGGAGAAGTAGATGAGTTCTACATAAGCAGACTGGGTGGGTGGGAAGCATGGCAGAAAGCAAGGAGTGGGGGATTAGAACATAGTTAAATGGGAGGGTCAAGCTGGAACAGAGACATAGTGGGGAGGCAGGGAGGGAGATACCATGATAGATGAGGACATCATGGGAAAAGGAAGGGGCAGGGCTCTGAGGAGGCTCTCAGGAATGCACAAAGATGACCCCACTTTGGACTGTTGGCAGTGGTCCAGTGGGTGCCTGGACTGGTCTACTCCGGTGACCAGTCAAGCAAATACCCTAACTGTCATCATAGAGCCTTTGTCCAATGACTGATGGAGGCAGATACAGAGATACACAGCCAGGCACCAGGCTAAGATCCGGGAATCCAAACTATGAGAGGAGGGATTCTGCAGGCAGGGTACATCGAGATCATGACTGAAAGAAGTACATAGATGACTGGCCACACTATTGGAGCCCCATGAACTGTAGACTAGTGGCTGTGGAGTCCCCAAGGACTAGACTAGGTGCTCTGGATATGGAAGACGGTTGTATGGCTTGAACTGTTTGGGGAGCATCCAGTCCGTGGGATTGAGATCGGTCCCTGGTGCATGGGCAGGCTTTTGGGAATCTGGTTCCTGTGGTGTGACACCTTGGGCAGTCTCGGTAAAGTGGGAAAGGGCTTGGACCTGCCTAGGCTCAGTGCGCTGGGCTCTGCTGACTCCCCATGGGAGACCTTGATTTGGGGGATGTGGGGATGTGTGGTGGTTTGGGAGGGAGGGCTGGGAGGTGAAAGTAGGGAGGAGGTGGGATCTGTGGGTGGTATGTAGAGTGAGTAGAAATTTTCTTAATAAAGAAAAATGAAAAAAAGAAAAGAAAAGAAAACAAACATATAAATACAGCATTAATCCACTATTTTACTTCCTGAAAGTCCTCTTTATATTTCTCTTTGCTCTTTTCTAAACACATGGCATATTTTTACATTAATTGTTATGTATATATGTGTGTGTATATGTGTGTGAATTTAAATGCATAAGTTCAGCCTGTATAGTCTGTGTAATGTATTTATATGCTTGTTTTCTGACCTGATTATTTGGTATTGGATAGCCAATTTGTGTGATCTTCCCTGGAAAAGAGTAATTCTCTCACTCTCAACATTCCTTAGTTTTCCATGGTTATTTGTGGTTGAGGACTTACAGGCTTTCTCTATACACATTGCTGTATTGGTGTCACCCTTATTGAGCTGCTTTTAAGAGATTTATAATGTTTAGACTTTATAAGTATATCTTCTGACCTTACTAGAAGATACAATCTCACAGCAAGATAGCTATTCCTTAGGCTCTTGCAATCTTTCTGATCCCTCTTTTTAAATTATTTCTGAGCCCTAGATGTTGAGGCTGTATTGTAGAATTATTCTCAACGACTGAGTTCTAAAATGATGCACTATGGTTGGTGTTGTTTTTCTCTAATGTCTACATCTATTTATAAAGGAAATTGTTTTGTGGAGTGAGAGTTATGGTTATCTGTGTGTATAAGAATAAATATTTTAAATATAGTTAAAGATTATGCTGGTTAAAATTGTGGTTTTAGGTTCTCCTCCTAGATATTAGCATCACTATCCAATAACTGACTGGTTCCAAATATCAGGCACAATTTCCTTGTTGAGTGAGGTTTAAGTACAATAAGAGAGCTTTTGATTACCACTAAGGTATTCATGTTACTATTGTGGTCAAGGATTTATCATGCCATGCTCTGGTTCATTGGTGTAATAGGTCAGTAGGATTACTGTTTCTATCCCTCCTTTGGAAGCTTGTTTGCACCCTCTGGTACTATGAAAGCTAGCTTGAAGAGAGGGCCATTCATATCATTTCTAGCCAGAGGCCACTGAGCTGTTTATGTGAAGTACATGGTGAAGTTCACACAGACTTAGTTTCCACCTTTGATAAAATAACCAAAGAAAATAACAATATAATGTTTTGGAAGTCTCTTGACAACTAATACCAATAATAGAAAAGAAGACATCTCTAGCTTGATATTTGGGTTTATGTTGGTTGGTCTTTGACTTTTGGGGGATAAGAATTGTCAGTCCAGATGGGAAACTATTTATTTATTTATTTATTTATTTATGATTTAAACTATGTATTCATTTAGATATATCAACTTACATTTATTATAGGTATCTATGTAGGTAATTAATAGTTTTATTCCTTGTGACTTATTCAGAAATCCTATTATTTTACCTTTCCATTTTTCTTATGTATTTAAATCCTTCTCCTTCCTAGTTAAATGCATACCCAATAAAATTTATCAATTTTAACCCATTATGTTTCCATTTGCCTAAGTTAACAAATATAAACCATGTTCTCTAATAATTTTATCAGTTTAAAAAATCTGAAGTTCAAGTTTCATCTGAGACTTAAGGAATTCCCTTAACTATGAATCTCTTTTTAAAAAAATCAAAACAAAACATGATAAAAAAAAAAACCTTATAGAGACGTAGAGGTGGCTCAACAATTTATAATATGCAGCAGATTTCAGATTAGTTTTGTTCTAAATAAAGTAGCTCATAACTCCTGTAACTCCAGCTCTAGGGGGCTTGATTTTAAACAGCTGCTACATATTGCCAATATACAAAGGCATAGAGTAAACATTCATGTTATATGATATTTTGGTTGTCTTCTGAAAAACTAAATCTTGCTTGGAGTCAGAGGGCAGAGCTGGCCACTCTCTCACCATAGACATTTGGAAGGCTGTAGACAGAATTCAGGATTTAGTCAGGTGGAGCTGAGAGAGGATCCCAGCCATTTTGGTTGGAGAAATGTTAGTGATAAAAAGTGACTGGTGGCTGATCCCTGCTTTCCTGATCTTTCAGGTGCTTACCCTGATATTTGATATTTTTTGTCCTTGTTAAAGATTATTAAGATTAACGCTTCATCCAGTGTCCAACTTTTGGGCAAGAGTTCACAAGATATTCATGGCTTTGCAGCTGCTGGCACCTGCTGGAGTTGCACATAGGAGCTGTTCCTGTCACTGGCTGGCTTTTTTTTTCTTCCCCAAGCCATCGGAAAGAGTCTGGAATTTTCTTGTTGCAACCTTTCTATTGTAATGTCTACAAAGCCCAAACTCCACAGGCACCAGGTCTCCAAATGCTCTAAGAGTTAGTCCCCCCCCCCAGCCAGCTCTCACTTCAGGCAGCTTTGTTTTCTCACTTTTTGCCTATCACACATGCTATGTTTGCACATTCCCATTTGTCCGCTTTTCAGACAGGTGGCTCTTTGGTTCATTTTCTTGTAGATCGTGGCCTTTCCCTGGGCCCCCGCTCAGTCTGCTGAAATGTAATTAATGGTAGCTCTCCTCAGCCAGGCTGTGCACCACCTATGTTCAATGTCCAGACATGCAGCAAGAGCCCCCCTTGAACTTCACTGTCATCATTAGCAGATTTGGTGAGACATCCTGGAATTTTTAAAAGAGAGGAATATTTTTTTAAAAAAAAGGTTTCTTTCCATGTTAAAAATAGGAAACAATATTATGGAAGGATTTAGGTCTTGGAATAATACCACAATGGATGGTTTGAAAGTGGAACAATTAAATAAGGGGGTAATGAACTTAGCACGTAGTTACATAATGTCAATCATAATCTTTAACATTTTGGTAATTCTTGTTTTATCCCTGAAAAGTTGATTGATATCAGTGTAATGATACAGGCCTTAGAAAAAGGAAATAATGCAAATTTGACTGATAAGAGACAAGCCTTAGAAAAAATCTTTTTAAAACAGTTAATAGATATACGCAGACAAATACAGAAAAATTTAAAGAAAAAACATCACCATTGCATTATAAAATTAGAGAGAAACAGTCCAAAAGTATTGAAAACCCAGTCTTAATTTATCCAGTAACCACAAAGAAACAACTGCCAAATGAAAGGAAGCCCAAAGGCTATGAAAGAGTTGACAATGTTTCTTCTATTGCAGCAAAGGCAGATTTGACCAATGAATAAAGATCAACAAGAGACAAAGAAAGTAACCCTCTTCTATAAGGAAATGCCTTGGTGGGCCTCTTGCAAGCCCCTCCCCCAAATTTGGTTCAATCATTTCTGAAACTATGGGGGAAAATCCTTCCCAGAGTAATAAAATGATCTAATGGCTTTCAAAAATTAAAAAAAAAATTAAAAAACATTCTGCTCTGGATGACAGAACAGCTATAGAAGATAAAACAAAATTTCAGGGAAAAGCAAATATTTTGGCAAACTTCTATAAATGATCAAAGACCAAAGTTAAAAATTTGAATAAATGTCATTGTAATTGAGGGTCTTTTAGACACATGGGAAAATGTAACAATAATTGCACCTGAATCTTGGCTTCCAAATTGGGATATTCAGGAGGTAAATGTTTAACTTTTGGGGATTGGAACTTTATCTCAGGTGAAACAAGGTACAAAATGGGTAAAATGTATAGGGCCCAAAGGACAGAGGAAAATTAAAACCATGTGTGGCTAGCATAGCAAACAATTTATAGGGATGTGGTTTGTTATATCAATGAATACCCAGATTGATATTTCTCCAATTTCAGAAACAAACAATAAACTAAGGTATGTTTCCAGGAAAATATTAAAAGATATTATGAGGGACAGTCAATGACCATTCAGGTTGTATATAAACAGGGCATAACAGCTGCTGATCTTTCAAATGTATCAACATCCCTAACATTAAAATGCTTAACTGATAATTGTGTATGTGTAGAATAATGGCCCTTGACATCAGAAAAATTAATGGCTTTAGAATAGCTGGTACAGGAGCAGCTAAATTCTGAATATATTGAAGAATTTACTAGTCCTTGGAATTCTTCTGTTTTTGTTATAAAAAAATAAAGAAATCTGGAAAACTGAGAATTAGAACAGATCTAAGAGTTCTTAATAAGGTGAATCAGCCACTGGGCTCTATAGAGCCTGAAATTCTTTTGCCTTCCCTATTATCTAAAGGATGATCTATTATAGAGATTAATTTAAAAGATTGTTTTTTCACTATACCTTTGCAAGAAGAGGATAGTGAAAATTTTGCCTCCATGGTGACTACTTATGATAATTCTCAACCAAGTAAAAGATATTACTGAAAAATTCACCCATAAAGAATGTTAAACAACCTCACCCTGTGCCAATATTATGAACAAAAGCCATTGGAAATGATTTGTAAACAGTTTCCTCAATTTATAATTAACATTTATGGGCAATATCTTACTATCTAATTAAAATAAAAATACCTTTGAGAACATGTTTGAAGCAGTAAAGAAAATTTTGCTTTGTTGTGGATTACAAATAGCTCCTGAAAAAATACCAAGAGGAGAGTCTCTCAATTACCTAAGATATTAGACAGGATTACAAAATATTGAAACACAGAATGTCCAAATTGAGAGAGATCAATTATGAACTCTTAATGATTTTCAAAATTTGCTGGGAGACATTACCTGTCTACAGCTCACAAATAGATTGACAACTCAAAAATTAAGTAATATTTTTCAATCCTTACAAGGTATCAAAGACATAAATAGTTCGAAAAATGTTACCTAAGGCTGGGAGAGAATTGGATTTGTTTGTAAAGAAATTACAGGATTCATATTGGATGATTTGGATCCAGAGTTTCATTGTATTCTCATTATTTTACCTTCTACTTATTTCCCTACTGGAATTCTAATGCAGAGAGATGATGATACCTTAGAATTGATAATTTTACCACATAAACAGAGTAAAAATTTAAAGATATATGTAGAAAAGTTTGCTTTGTTGATTCTGAAAGGAAAATTAAGACTTTGTCAATTAGCAAAAATGGACCCAACAGAAATTGCAGTACCTTTTACTAATGTTCAAATTTCCTCTTTGTTTGCTGAAAGTGAAGAGCTTGCAGCAATTTTTTGGGGAGAAGTTAGCAACAAGCATTCTAAAAGCAAGAGAATTCAGCTTATAAAGAGAACTAACAGGATTTTTCCTTATATTGTATGGAGAGCACCAATTTCTGGAGATCCTACATTCTATACTGATGAAAACAAACCAGAAAAGGTGGGTTATAAGTTAGGAAATTTAAGTTAAGTGTCTCAAATCTCTCATGATTATGTTCAAAAGTAAGAATTATATGATATTCTAATGGTACTATTAGATTTTTCCAGAACCTGTTAATATAACTACTGAAGAAAACATAATTATATGCATGTATACATATATGGGTTTAGTGGACTCTATTTTTACACTCAGTTTATAAGTCAAATAGTAGCTTGATTTTTTTTATAATATTGGCAGTTTTAAAAAGCTTATTGTGGTGATATTTTATTTGTACTGAAATGTTATTTTAATTTTATGTTAATAAATAAAGTTGCCCTGGGGTCAGAGCTATTAGAGCCATAGTAAGAGCGTGGTGGTTAGAAGAGCTAGGTAGATTTCTGTGTGTTCAGGGATACAGCCAGTATTGGAGACATACGCCTTTAAGACCTGGAGGGCGGTACTTACAGGCAGTGATGAGGCAGTCATGTGGTTGGGTTTACAACCAATGAGAAGGCAGAACAGAAAGATTATTTAAACAGGGACACAGGAAGTACCTCCCTCTCTCGAGGAAGCTAGGAGCACGGCAGGAGGTAAGATTTTATCTCTGAGCTCTGACCTCTCGGCTTTTCTCTTTTACCTTGGCTCTGTGTTTCTTATTTTAATAATACGATTGGTTACATCTACATCTGGCGCCCAACGTGACAAGAATCCATTAAAAACTGCTTGGGGCCGGCTCCCTAGCCGGAGCAGCCGGCTCCCTAGCCCCAGCCCAGGTCTGCTTGGGCTCAGGCCGGACTGTGAGCTGCTTGCTTAAAGCCAGTGCTACAAACAGCTCAGGCCTGCCCTGCTAAACAGGGCCCCTGGCTGTAAAGCCAAGCCTTGACTCGGCTCAGAGGGAACAAGTGGCTGGCTTTAAGCTTTAGCCGGCTACCCCTTCACTTTCACTTTCACTTTCACTTTCGCTTTCGCTTTCGCTTTTGCTTTCTCTCTTGCTTTCTCTCTGTCTCTCTGTTTCTCTCTCTCTCTCTCTCTCTCTCTCTCTCTCTCTCTCTCTCTCTCTCTCTGGATTTACACCTAGGACTCTAGGTGGCTGTTTTGAAATTCGCTCGGATTTCTACTGTTCTACGCAGATTTGGTAAGTCATAAAGGAAACTATTTAAACGACAAATTTTTTCCACATTTAAAAAAAAAATGGGTTTTCTGTGTACATTGGAAGAAAATTGGGTTTTTGAAATTTTAGGCAGTCTGACAATGGAACAACTATATGAGAAGATTAATGTTGATCGAATTATGCAGTTTATCACCATGCTTATTCTCATTTTACTATTTAAAAAGATAGTCAATTTAAGTGCCAGGATAACAGCTTTAGAAAAACCTGTTAATTTTAACAGTGAAGTTGGTTCAAGTTTGGATCATAAGGTTACAGAAAGAAAGCCTGTTTTCACACAGTCATCCTTAATTTATCCTGTAACCGTACAGCAGATGCCTGATCAAATGGCTACACAAAATATCTGGGCTCCAATTGAACTGATGGATTTTAAAAGGTTTAAGGAGGCAATAGTATCTTATGGCATGCATTCCCCATATGTAAAGCAAATGTTAAACTCTTGGTCAACATATAATAGGATTATACCACAGGACTGGCGGGACCTTGCACAAGCTGTTCTGGAACCCAGCCAGAGAATTCAATTTCTAACCTGGTTTAAGGAGGAAGCTAGAAACGTAGAAACACAATGGAGGAATAAAGGAATACAAGTTTGTCAGGATCAGCTTATTGGAGAAGGCCAATATGCTTCAATACAAACACAATGTTTATATGATGTTCAAACCATAATTTTATGTCGAATGGCAGCCTTGAATGCATGGGACAGAGTTGATGAACCAGGAAAAAAACCTGAGTCATTCACAAAGGTTATGCAAGGCCCAAAAGAACCTTTCACTGATTTTTTAGAAAGACTGGCTTCAGCAGTAAACAGAATGGTCTCAGGATCAGAAGCTAGTAAGGCAATATTTGAAGCTTTGGCATTTGAGAATGCGAATGCAGCATGCAAAAGAATAATCAGGCCGTTAAGGGCAAGATCTGCACCTTTGGAAGATTGGATTAGAGAAACAATTAATGTTGAGGTTGATGAGCATGATACGTGGGTAGGAGAAGTAATTTCAAAAGGTTTGAGGAGTGTTAGATGTTTTGGGTGTGGAAAGCAAGGACATTTTAAAAGGGACTGTAAACAGGTCATTCCTAGAAGCAATGTTTCTTCAAGGAACAATGGCAACAGAATGCCCCTTCCTTCTGGAGTATGCAGAAGGTGTGGTAAGGGAAAACACTGGACCAACGAATGTAGATCAACAAAGGACAGACAGGGTAATCCTTTGCCTCAGTTTTCGGGAAACTCCCGGAGGGGCCTCATGCAGGCCCCCATAGCAAAACCAGTTCAAACCTTTCCTGCAGCTGTAGAGGAAATCCCTGCTCTGAGCGATTAAATAACCAAATGACTATTGGAATAAATCATGCTGGTCAGGATGATGAAAAAGAGAGAATAGAAAATTCAGGAGAAAACATAAAGAAAATTTTTTGGCAAACTTCTATTAATGAACAGAGACCAAAATTAACGATAAAAATAAATGGTGTTTTGTTGTCTGGTCTGGTAGACACAGGTGCGGACATTACCATAATTGCACCAGAATTTTGGCATCCAGCTTGGCCTCTTCAGGAGGTAAACGTTCAACTGTTAGGAATTGGGACATTATCTGGAGTGAAACAGAGTGCAAGATGGCTGGAATGTATAGGTCCAGAAGGACAGAGAGGAAAATTAAAACCATATGTCGCTAACATAGCTATGAACCTGTGGGGTCGAGACTTGTTGCAACAATGGAATACTCAGATTAAAATCCCTCCAATCTCAGAAACAAATCATAAACTAGCACATGTTTCTGAGAGAAATATTAGAAGGCATTATTTTGAGTGGTCACCAGCCATCCATATTATACAGGAACAGGGCACAACAACTGATAATCCTCCAAAAATACCAACAGCTCTACCCTTAAAATGGTTAACAGACAAGCCTGTATGGGTTCAGCAATGGCTTTTAACAACAGAGAAACTCCAGGCTTTAGAAGAGCTGGTAGAAGAACAGTTAAATGCTCAGCATATTGAACAGTCAACCAGCCCTTGGAATTCTCCTGTATTTGTTATTAAAAAGAAATCTGGTAAATGGAGAATGGTAACAGACCTTAGAGCAATTAACAAAGTAATTCAGCCGATGGGCTCTCTACAATCTGGAATTCCTTTGCCTACTCTGTTACCAAAAGGATGGCCTCTCATAGTTATTGATTTAAAAGACTGTTTCTTTTCAATACCCTTACAAGAAAAGGACAAAGAAAGATTTGCTTTCACAGTGCCTACTTATAATAATTCTCAACCGGTTAAAAGATTTCAATGGAGGGTCCTCCCACAGGGAATGTTAAATAGCCCAACTCTGTGCCAATATTTTGTACAACAGCCATTGGAAGTGATACGTAAAAAATTTCCTACATCTATAATTTATCATTATATGGATGATATTTTACTAGCTGACTCAAATGCAGATACTTTAGAAAGAATGTTTGAAGAAGTAAAGAAAATTTTGCCTTGCTGGGGATTACAAATTGCTCCTGAAAAAATACAAAGAGGAGATTCTATTAATTATTTAGGATATAAAATAGAGCTACAAAAAATTAGACCCCAAAAGGTGCAAATTAGGAGAGATAGACTACAGACTCTTAATGACTTTCAAAGATTATTTGGAGATATTTCTCATCTACGAACTATTGTTGGGGTAAAAAATGATGAACTGACTAATTTGTTCAAAACCTTAGAAGGTGACAAGGACTTAAATAGTCCAAGAGAATTATCACCTGAAGCTGAGAAAGAATTGGCCTTGGTAGAAAAGAAAGTACATGAAGGGCACGTGGATCGTATTGATCCAAAGCTGGATTGCATTTTGGTTATTTTACCTTCTAGGCATTCCCCTACTGGAATATTAATGCAGAGGGAAGATATTATATTGGAATGGATATTTTTACCAAATAAACCAAATAAAAAATTAAAAACTTATGGGGAAAAAATCTCTGACTTGATTTGGAAAGGAAAATTGAGACTTCGTCAATTAGCAGGAATAGACCCAGCAGAAATTGTCGTACCTTTAACTAAGGAGGACATTGAAAAATTATGGACAGAAAGTGAACCTTGGCAAAGAGCTTGCAGTAATTTTTTGGGAGAAATTAACAGCAAATATCCCAAAAGCAACAGAATTGATTTTATAAAGAGAGCTGATTGGATCTTGCCTCGAATTGTACGGCAAAAACCCATATCTGGAGTTTGTACATTTTATACAGATGCCAACAAACAAGGAAAGGCAGGTTACAAATCAGAAAATTTAAGTAAAGTGGTACAAAGTCCTTATAATTCAGTGCAAAAATCAGAATTGTATGCTATTCTGTTGGTATTAATGGATTTTTCAGAACCTCTCAACATAGTAACTGACTCTCAGTATGCTGAAAGAGTGGTGTTACATATTGAGACTGCAGAATTTATCCCTGATGCTTCAGAATTAACTTCACTATTTATTCAATTACAAGATACAATCAGGAAAAGGAGTCATCCTTTATATATAACTCACATCCGATCTCATACTGGTCTGCTAGGCCCTCTAGCACAAGGCAATGATGAGATTGATAAATTATTGATAGGAAATGTGCTGGAGGCCTCAGAATTTCATAAAAAACATCATGTCAATAGTAAAGGTTTAAAAAAGGATTTTCCCATAACCTGGCAACAAGCCAAAGAAATAGTAAAGAAATGTCCTACTTGTTCCTTCTATAATCAAACACCATTACCAGCAGGATGTAACCCAAAGGGTACTCAGAGGAATGAAATCTGGCAGATGGACGTGTTTCACTTTGCAGAATTTGGAAAACTGAAATATGTACACCACACTATCGATACTTATTCAGGATTTCAATGGGCAACTGCTTTGAGTTCTGAAAAAGCTGATTCTGTAATCACTCATTTGCTAGAAGTTATGGCCATTATGGGTATACCTGCACAAATCAAAACTGACAATGCTCCATCATATGTCTCTGTTAAAATGAAACAGTTTTTTGCTTATTACAATATAAAGCATATTACAGGTATACCACATAATCCTACAGGTCAAGCAGTTATAGAAAGGTCAAACAGAACTCTAAAGGATATGCTAAATAAACAGAAAGGAGTAACAAAAACCCCCAGAAATAGACTGCATAATGCTCTATTAACTTTGAATTTTCTGAATGCCAATGAGAAAGGAACAACAGCTGCAGAGAGACATTGGGTAATAGAAAAAACTACAGAATTAAATCAGCCTATATACTTTAAGGATGTGCTGACCTCAGAATGGAAGCCAGGGTATGTATTACGTTGGGGACGAGGTTTTGCTTTTGTTTCTACAGGAGAAGATAAGCTGTGGGTACCATCAAAATTGATAAAGGTTCGATTTGAACAAGAGAAACCTCTTAATTAGAGGAGATGATAGTTCATCAACCAGCATGAACATCCAATTTAAACTAACTTGTACCTGTAACACATGTCTTTTCATTTAATCAGATAATAACTTGCCAAAAAGGAACATCCCCAAAATTAGTCTTGGGGGAAGGTTTTTGTTTTTGTCTTTTAGGAGGATGAAGGTTAAGGAATCTGAAGAACACAAGACAAATGAGACAACTGAAGAAAAGGGACAAATCATCTATCCCAGGAAACGGAGTGAAACCGTGTATGGGTATATATTATCTAAAAAAATTTATGTCTTCTTAAATGTTTGTTTCTGCTTTTCTCTAAAGATTTAACACTATTGGTTTTCTAATAGTCCCAGTTCAATTAAAATTTAAAGCTGACTTTGGAGTTGGAGAATGGCTCTCTCCTTCTTTAAACTCAAGCATGTTGTTAAAATGAAAATACAAACTCCCTGTATCATGACAGAATAAAAGAGCCATTTTCTGCTATGGGACAGGACAAAAGCCAAATTAATTAAGGGACTATTCTATTACTAATCTCAACTCTTTGATTCTATTCTGATTCTTTAAACTTTTCTTAAAGTATAAATTCTATATCAAAATTTACAAGATTGATATATATATATATATACATTTTAAACTTTGTTAAGATATGAATGGTCATATAGAGTACTAACTAATTCTAGAAAAAAGGCTTCAATTAGCTGCATATATATGTCTTTGTGTTCGAGTCTCTTATCAGTTTTCTGCAGGAAATCACGGCCAGGCCTAACATCAACTGAAGTCTCCGGAAAGAAGATGGGGCCCCACAACAACAACAACAACAACAATTCCACGTGGACAATAATAATATCACTAAACTGACAAACATCATCTACAGATCAGCTTTGAACTACAAGGTGCTCAGAGCAATTTTGAGATGACTAGCTGAGATGATCCAGTCTCAGAGACTACTTGAATAAGGACTTGAGATAAACCCTGAACTTTGGCTTTATACACAGACTGGATAATAATGAAGGATATAGTTACCTTTCCTAGAATTTGACAATTAACTTAAATTTTTCTTTCAGGATAAAGATAACTTCGCCCATACCCAGCAGGAAGCAATTTTAAGAATATGACACCCACATTGCCAAAGAAGTGGTGTGGGGCGGGTGGTTTTTTGGTTCTTTTAATGGGTTTTGGGTCTGGGATAATTTTCATTGTTTAGGGGGGTTGGTTACAAGTTGTCAAGGGTTAGGAAAAAGGCTAAGCAAAGGAGATTAGATTTAAGGTTCTTGTTTAAAAAAAAAAAAGAAAGAAAGAAAAGAAAAAGACAATTACTAGTTTTAAATACTTTACATTATTACCAACTATTAGGATATAAAGAAATGAAAGTTAGTAGTTAGACATTACAATAGAAATTGTAGTCATATTAGATATGTTTTAAAAATTGAGCAGATGTATTTTAGACAGGTCATCTTCAAACCCTTCAGAGATCTACAGAATATGGCATTTAAAATGTTTTAATAACTTAGAAATTTTTCTTTTTTGAGACATGTCAGCTCCTGGCAGTACCAATCTACTTCAGAGAAAATATGGGCATTGAAGAAACTGCATATGGAGTTAATTTTCATTGTGACAAAAGTTAGCCACTGGACAACAAAGTATCCTCAAATCAACAGGACAAAATGGACAGACAGAACACGAAACAAAGGACTACCGATTCCTGCCAAAACAAGTATGGTTATGGCTTTATCAGAAGGCATCTTCTGAGGCCAGGACAATATGGCACCATCCCTGAAGTGGCCTTCACAATCTGGAAAAGGTACAGTGCCCTTTTCTTTGAAGGCAGCTGAACAGGCAGTGGGCCGATGGCTTCTGTTGTGCAATGGAACAGCAACTGAAAGCTCACGCCTCTCAATAGTAGACTGGCATTTAATAGAGGGATGTGGAGAAGGGCATGCTTAGATGAAGCCATATATACACAGCCAAGAAGAATGGACAGCTGAATTCAAAAACCATCAACAATTTCCAGAATTTAAAATCCTGAATCATGACATGACACTAGTGGAATTCAGGTGTTTCTGGTACATGGACTGCTCTCACCCAGTGTGAGGTTGAACTGTTGACCTTGTGTACAACCTACTTCACAAATGAGTCTGTCAGATACCATAAGCCTATAGGCTGAAGATGATGCCCCAACACTGTGTAGAAACCTCAGGTGACTGTCCAGGCAGCTGGCTGTTTCTGTCAACTCACAAAATTTTTGGAAGTTGCTTTTGTGCACTTCCTGTTTTTATTTTTGTTAGCTAATACTATTTCCTTCTTGGGTCTCTGAGGGAGTTGAAGATTAGTTAGTTATAGTTGAAGATTAATTAGGATAGAAAGTGAATTAGATACATTTTGGACATACTAAAATAGGATAGATAAGGGAATTATTTTCTCTGATTTGTCAAATACAAATGGACTAGACATCGTTTAGGTATTTGTTACTTGTATATATTGTATATAGTTATTGTACTTTTGTATATAGTTTTTCTTTTGTTAGTTATAACCTTTTGCCTTTTTTCTTTTTATTAAAATAGAAAAGGGGAAATGTGGTGATATTTTATTTGTACTGAAATGTTATTTTAATTTTATGTTAATAAATAAAGTTGCCCTGGGGTCAGAGCTATTAGAGCCATAGTAAGAGCGTGGTGGTTAGAAGAGCTAGGTAGATTTCTGTGTGTTCAGGGATACAGCCAGTATTGGAGACATACGCCTTTAAGACCTGGAGGGCGGTACTTACAGGCAGTGATGAGGCAGTCATGTGGTTGGGTTTACAACCAATGAGAAGGCAGAACAGAAAGATTATTTAAACAGGGACACAGGAAGTACCTCCCTCTCTCGAGGAAGCTAGGAGCACGGCAGGAGGTAAGATTTTATCTCTGAGCTCTGACCTCTCGGCTTTTCTCTTTTACCTTGGCTCTGTGTTTCTTATTTTAATAATACGATTGGTTACATCTACAGCTTATATTATTTTTCAATATAAGAATGCTTTCTTATGAACAAATAAACATGTCTATAATTAATGAAAATAAATTCTTACATAATTTTACCAAGAAATAATAGTCACAAAGAAGGAATATATGTATATGCCTTTTGAAATTTTTACTTTTTTAATTTTTGAGTTTGTACTTACATTGTACCTTTCTCCCTACAAAGAAATCTTTCCATATATCCCTTCTTCATGTCCTTCAAATTAATGGCCTCTTTTATTTACTTCTGTTACATATGTGAATATATACACATATATATTGTATATTATTATTTGTATGTGTGTGTATGTTGGTGCATGTGTGTGTGTATGTATGTATGTTTTTTGGACAGACCATCCATATTTAACATGCCTACTTACAAAGATTAATACATACTGTATTATGTAATTGTGACTGTAAAACCATTATGTAATAATATATTCCAGGCATGAATTTACAACATACACTTAATTGATTGCTTTTTCTTTAAAATTATTTGTCATTTTATTTATGTGTTTTTCTTATTTATCATATCTGGTAGCATAGAACTACAATGTAAATATCATTACAATTCTGTTTATAGTAACTTATCTTACTAGGTCAATGCCATGAGGGATATTAGTTGTTAATACCATAAAGAAGTTTCTATTTGGCAAAATGAACTCCCAAATAAAAACTATCAACATTCATTATTTTCCCTTACAAATACATATTTTCAATTTTCTGCACTTTTAATTTATGTCATGTTCCTTTGTATTTAAAAAGTAGAAAAATATAACTCAAGTATTATTAATTATATTTGCATTTTATGTAAAGCAAAACATTGGGAGGAACTGGATCTTTGATTTTAACATACATCTTTCCATGATTGCCATGATTCACTTGCTTGGCTAGTAACATTATGACTTATAGGACCATTTTAAAACATCATAGACTTAGAATGCTGTTCACACTTAAACGACATGAAATACCCTACTTGTCAGTGAGAAAATCCACAAGACTACAGTGAAAGGAAATATAATACTTGATTCAGAAATTATAGAATAAGGCATTCAAAATAGCCAGTATAATATGTGAAATATTTCAGCACAATTAGTGATAAAATTGAATTTAATGTCATTTGGGATACAAAGAGGCCAACACAGTTATTGTCGACTATTTAAAAAAAGGAATTTTATCTCTCACATATGTAATAGTAAAGTGTAGCTGGAAGGTTCCTCTGGTTCTGACAGTCCTTGCAGTCCCTCAGCCACTTATAAAATAATCATTCAAAGGCCTAAATTAATCACCAATTGTATGGCCTATGGTATGCTTCTTGTTAGCTAGCTCTTATAACTTAACCCATTTCTATTAATCTGTAAGTTGCCATGTGGCTGTGACAGTAATGGTCTGCTGGCATCATGCTGCTCTTTCAGCAGCAGCTGGCATCTGTCTCTCCTCTCCTTTCTTCCCTCTGTATATCTGCTTGGATTTTCTGCCTACCTCTAAGCTGCCTTGCCATAGGTCAATACAGCTTAATTTATAAAACAGCCAAAGCAACACATATTCACAACATAGAGAAAAGCATCCCACAATATTCTTATTACAATTAATTTCTACCTCTTTACACAGCCAAAAAATAAAATTACACCAAGTGTGGTGCCTCACACATTCAATCCTAGCACTAAGGAGGCAGAGTCAGGCAAATCTCTCAGAGGCAGAAAGATCACTCAAATGAGTCCAACAGAGCCTATAAAAGCAAACTCCAGGGCAACATGGGCAGCATAGTAAGACTATTAGTAAATAGATGGCTAGATAGATGATAGATAGATAGATAGATAGATAGATAGATAGATAGATAGATGATAGATAGACAAAGAGAAAAAGAAATTTTAAAGATATGCCTCAATAGAAACAGACAACATGAAAATAGGTCATAGTAACAATGTTATTAAAATAATTAAAATGCCTTTATATTAAACATTAAAATATTTAAAATATTGTATTTTATGCAAAATAGTAAAGTTGAAAGTCTCATTACAGAATAAATTCATAAGACTGATATTTACATGAGTATATGTGAATATATACAGAAATAAAAAAGACTCCATCTTTTATTAAATGTTTGTGTTTGTGTGTCTGTGTGTCTGTATCTCTGTGTGTGTAACTCTCCTAGGCAACAAATGCTAGTAGTCATGGTGAGTATTCACTGGTGAGGATTTTCTAGGTACCTATTTGAAATCTCTGAGTTTCATGGTCCTATATTACAATTCAGGTTCTATCTTCAACAACCTGTTTTCCTCTGGCAGTCATTCACTTATAGTTTGTCAATTCTCATCATCCTTGAATATTCCTAGCTGGAATAGTGAACTTTAGGTGACTCTTCTGTAGGTGAAGATTTCCTGGTCCTTCCTGGCCCACGGTCAGGACAAATCTCTCTCACCTGCCAGTCCCACAGCCACTCAGACCCAACCAAATAAACACACAGAGACTTATATTGCTTACAAACTATATGGCCATGGCAGGCTTCTTGCTACCTGTTCTTATATCTTAAATTAACCCATTTCTATTAATCTTTAAGTTGCCACATGGCTAGTGGCTTACCAGTATCATTACATGTTGCTTGTCATGGTGGCAGCTTGCAGCGTCTCCTGACTCAGCCTTCTACTTCCCAGAATTCTCCTCTCTCTTTGTCCTGCCTATCCTTCCTGCCTGGCTGCTGGCCAATCAGCACTTTATTTATTAACAAATCAGAACAACACATACATAGCATTGAGAACATCAAACAGCACTTATCTTTTTTTCAAAAAGGAAGGTTTTAAATTTTACATAGAAAATTATATATAACAAAACAATTATCAAGCAAGAATTACAGTTACAATATCTAGTCTATTTATAATAACCAGTCTATTTGTATTTGGCAAAATTAAAGAAGATACTCTATCTAGCTTTTATTTGTGAGTCTAAGGTTCCATATCTAACTTATCTTTTATCATAACTAAGGAAAATTATAACTATCTAGACTTCAACTACATCAAAGACCTCAGAAGGATATAATACCTGAGAAATGGGAAAATGATGCAGGCAACTTTCAGGAGTCTTACAAAAGTAGACAGAAACAGCTGGCAGCCTGGACAGTCATCCAAAGTTCTTTTGTAAAGTTGCGGCATCTGTCTTCAGCCCACAGGTCTAGAGTCTCTCAGTCACTTCTCTCTGTGTCCTGTAGAATGTCTGGCAGTTTCCTCTGCAAAGCAGGAACATGAAGGACCATTTTGCCCAGCAAAGTTCAGTGGTCACTTTCCTATGTGTCCTGCATGTCCAGTCAATACATTTTTTCAAGCCGTCCACGCAAGAACAATTTCTTGCCCAAATGGCTATTTTTGTCAAGAAGAAGATAAACTGTCTTTGATGCCCATCCTCCTCTCTGAAGTAAATTGGTGCTGCCAGGAGCAGACATGTCTCCTGTCCAGAAAGTCTAAATTTTTAAAAATATTTTAAATGCCATGTTCTGTAGGTCTTTGAATTGTTTGAAGATTACCTATCTATCTGAATTATATCTATGTATACCTAGAAAAGTTAACATGGCTACAAGTATGATTATCATAGATGACTAATTATTAACCTATTTATTAATTATCTATTACAATTTTAAATGAGCTACATAAAAATAACACCTCAAATGAGAATAGAAATATATATATACAGTATAACAAAATTAACTTCAAATTTGTATCAATAAACTAAAATCTATACCAATGTAAATCATTTCACACAAGTTGCTCTTTAAAAGTAGGTTCATTAATCTACCCTTTCATCCTATCATATATCATATCCCCTTTTCTTCTTTAGAAAGAGAATGAAATTATAAACAACCTGATTTAAATAAAAATATTAGTTTTTTTCTGTCCCACACCAGAGGGCTCTTCTGATATGGTACATAAGAATCTCTTAACCTTTTCTTTTAGTAATATGCTTGGGTTTAGAGAAGGAGTGAGCCAATTCCATCTCTAAAGCCAGTTTGGTGTATTTGGGAATTTAGGCATAGCTTCTCTTACTACTTCCTGCTCGAGGGGGCACTGTATTTTATGGAGGCAAAAAGAAAATTTTAGGATTATGGGGTAGTCTGTGAGGGTATATTGTCTGAGCCAGTTGCCTTGAAACCATTCTGGATATTGGATCATCTGGGCAATGGTATCATCGGAGTCCCTTCAGGGCATCTTGGCTGGTCAAAACTGATGTATCTTAATCTGGAACAAATCCATAGCCTCTGGCTTTCTGTGGAAACAAAAGCAGAGCCTCCTTTCCAAAGCAACATATCCTTACATCCAAATTTTGAAGTCAAGGTACCTTTAAAATATACATATTGTCTTAACACAACAGCTTTTAAGATCAAAAGTTTTTCTGCAGTTAAGAATCCCCAAAACAAAATAATCCAGATTCTTTGTGTATTATCCATCTTTACATGGCTTATTTTTTATAGTACCTTTATTGTCTCTTTAAAGACTTGATTTTTAAAAACTATTTCTTTATATAACTGCATATATATTTTTTTTCTTTCAAGCTTACATACATACACTGTCAACTGTTTAGAGGTTTATCCCATCTGATCTATCTTATTGTGAATCTATTGCTTTAAAGTGCAGCATTTGTAAGACTAAAACAGACACTGTGGAAGGTGTCTCATTGCCCCTCTCACCTCAGCTTCCCAACATGGTGGTGGTCAGGTGGTATGTTTACTGCCAGCTCTGGGAGCCATCAATTCTCAGAAATAGTTTTTCTATGTTTTGATCAAATCAGCGTGTAGTCCAGAAACCTCTTTTTTTTTTTTTTTTTTTTTTTGGTACTAGCAAAGACTAAATCCACCATACAGCGTAATGTGCCACTTGTAGACGCCTCATTCCCACCATATTGCAGGTCAAACACACAAACACCAGGAACCTGCCATAGTAGCTCAAACCCACAGACTGCCACTAACTTAAGAGAGACAACTAGGAAGCTGCTTTTAGCTCCATTTTAGAACCTTTTTTCTCAGGCTTTAGGTGGAAACTCTTGCCAACCCATTGGACGCTATTTGTAGCTGAAGTTTTCTTGGTCTTGCCTGGCCCACGGTCAGGACAAATCTCTCTCACCTGCCAGTCCCACAGCCACTCAGACCCAACCAAGTAAACACACAGAGACTTATATTGCTTACAAACTGTATGACCATGGCAGGCGTCTTGCTACCTGTTCTTCTATCTTAAATTAACCCATTTCTATTAATCTTTAACTTGCCACATGGCTAGTGGCTTACCAGTACCTTTACATGTTGCTTGTCATGGTGGTGGCTGGCAGCGTCTCCTGACTCAGCCTTCTACTTCCCCAAATTCTCCTCTCTCCTTGTCCCACATATCCTTCCTGTCTAGCTACTGGCCAATCGGTGTTTTATTTTTCAATCAATCATCCACAGCAATGTGTTCTACTATTCTTGAACATGAGGCCTGTCATGTAATAGTTGATATACCCAGAGTTGGAGAAAACCAACTTTTCTTTTCCCAATAGGTATAGTGACAGTCCCATTCCTAATATTTGCCCTAGTGGCTAGGTTTTCATTCATTCACTCAATCCTTTTTCATGAAATATAATTACATAAAATAAAAATGACCTCATTTAAGTTGGAAAAAAAAACCAAGAGAAGAAAAAGTGTCTAAGAAAAAGTTCAAGAATCAGATACCTACACATTCACAAACTCAGGAATTTCATAAAAAAAACTAAACTGTAAGTCCTAATATATATGTAGAGGACCTGGAGGAGAACATGTGCATGCTGCTACAGACTCTGTGACATCCTATCAGTTATAATCATACAGCTATGGAGAGACTTGTTTTCTTGCTATTGTCCTTCCCTTTGAACTCTGACACTCAATCCAAATTCCCATCTTCAATGGGGTTCCTTGAGCTTTGAGGGGAAGGATTTATTATTGTTTACATCCCATTTAGGGCGCTCTCTCTCTCTCTCTCTCTCTCTCTCTCTCTCTCTCTCTCTCTCTGTGTGTGTGTGTGTGTGTGTGTGTGTGTGTGTGTGTGTGTGTGTGTGTCTAATATCTGTCTGTGGGTATTTGTATTTTTTCCCATCTCCTGCAGGAAGCTTCTCTAAAGATAGCTGAAAAAGGCACATAACTATGAGTACAGCAGACTGTCAATAGGAGTAATTTTATTACTATATTTTTTTTATTCCTATCTTTAGGCTTTACCCTAGGACTCTGGGCTCATTGTCTCATGGTCTTAGTCATCAAAGCTATATAAGTTATCAGTATCATATCAGTATCAGACCTCATATCAAGTCAGTTCTTGGTTGTTTACTTTCTCAGGTCTTTTATTTTTCAGGGTTGTTTTGGGAATCCTAGACTTTTTGTTCTTCTTTATAAAGTTGCACATTGTCCTCTCAAGGTCTGTAAGTAATTGTGTTGGAATTTTGCTGGGGATTGCAGTGATTCTGTAAATTTATTTTAGTAGGACATTTATTTTAATGTATCAATTCTATTGATCCATGAACATGGGAAATCTTCCCATCTTCTGATATCTTCTTCAATTTCTTTCTTCAATGACTTGAAGTTTATATCCAACAAATCCTGAGCTTGCTTAGTTAGAAATAATCCAAGGGATTAATATATATATATATATATATATATTAGGCTATTGTTGCTAGGAATGCCTTTCTGTATGCTATGAATGTGTTGCTCTGATTGACTGACAAATTAAATGCTAAGGCCAGGCAGTAAGTATAGTATAGGTGGGATAAGAAGAGAGGAGAATTCTGGAAAGTGGAAGGCTGAGTTATGGATGTTGCCAGTCATTGCCACCATGAGAAGTAAGATGTAAAGATACCAGTAAGCCATGAGCTACATGGCAAGGTATAGCTTTATAGAAATGGGTTAATTTAAGATATAAGAACTAGATAACCAGAATCCTGCTGTGGCCACACAGTTTATAAATAATATAAGCATCTGTGTGTTTACTTGGATCTGAGCAGCTGAAGGAGCTGGGTGCCACAGAAAAATATCAGCTACATATTGTTAAAGGTGTTGTTTCACTGATTTTCTTCTTAGTTCACCTGTAGTTTGTACATAGGAGGCCATTTGTTTTTGTGAGTTAATTTCATATCTAACTATTTCATTAAAATACCAGCTTTGGGAGTTTACTGGTAGAATTTTCTGGGCCACTTATGTGTACTATCATGCAAATAAAGATAGAGTACTTATGTGTTTTGTGTGCATGTATGAGTGTGATTTCATATATGTGACAACCACATCCTGTTTTAGTGATACTGTACCTGAGGAGAGATGAGCAATCAACTTGCAACATTAATTTCTCCCCTTCTACCATGTTTTCTGAGAGACATAGTTCAAGTTTTCTGGTTTGGTAGTAGTTGACCTTACCCACTGATCAATTCAACTGATTAGGATTTATAATTTTTTTTCATAGTGTCATTTTTATCATCTGATTGCATAGATGTGGCTTCTAATATGTCACATCACCCATAGATTACAGAAAATACATAGCATATCATAAATATACAAGTCAATTTTTTAAATTTAATTTTCAAAAAGAAATCTTAGCTTTTAATTATCATTCCTTTTATTTGTTTGTTACATATAAGTTTTCATTTTTATTTTATTGATTTATGCATATGGCTACTTTACTTACATATCTATGCAACTTGTATGTACCTGGTGCCCACAGAGGCCAGAAAATTGTCATTTTTCAGAGGCAGGAGTTATAGACCATTTATGAGCCACTTTATCACTGCTGTGTATTGAACCTGTGTCAAATAGAATGGCAGCCCATGCTCTTAATGTATGATTGATGTGTCTAACCCCCATATTAAGGTTTCTAATGCATTGTCATGAGTAATAAATTTCCTTAAAGAAGTTTTTTTCTTAAATATCCACTATTCATTATTGGAAGTAAGACAGTCCCCCAAAAAAGTCCAAATATTTGCAGATGTTGATAAGAGAGATGTTTTGTATTTATTTTTAGATAAATATCAAGCAAATTTCTCTTCTTCTTCTTCTTCTTCTATTATCTTCTTCTATTATCTTTTTTATTACTACGTGTTTTCATACTAACCAAAAACACTTTGATAAAGGCAAACATTTCTTCAAAATTAACATTAGTATCTTCATGAATAACAAACTATATATTTAAAATAGTTTTAGAACATCTTTGATAATCTTAATTAAATATATGAAATAATGAAATGAAATATCATTAAATGATTCAAGATTTGGAACTTTTCCATTAAATATATTTAATATTTTTATCCTTTTTTGTTTGGTTGGTTGATTTTTGAGACAGGGTTTCTCCGTATAGTTTTGGTACCTGTGCTGGATCTTGCTCTGTAGACTAGTCTGGCCTCAAACTCACAGAGATCGACTTGGCTCTGCCTTCCAAGTGCTTGCATTAAAGTCGTGTTCCACCACCACTTGACTATTTTTATTCTTTATAGTTACTCTCTGTCATGATGCACCCATATCTTAAAGAGCAAAAGTACAAAAATTAATGTTAAAAACAAGTTGCATCTAGTTATGATGGAGTTTCACTAATATGCAAATTATGAAGGATAAAATTACTTTATACTCATATTCTACATAATATTTAATTTGATAGACCCTACATGTTTTAATTTATGTATATTCCTACCTATATATGTTTCATTAACATAATAAGTAACAGAAACAGAAAACTCTGTGTCCTTTACTCATTCTATAACTATAAAATATCACAAAAGATACTTAGCTTAGCTTGAAAATCAAGGGTTTATTTGTGGACATATTTTTAAAATATTCAGCCCAAATATATTTTGAGAAAAATTGTTCTGCAAACAAAATAGGTATTATTGTTAAACTATAATAGATAAAAAGAAAAGCTTATAATACAGACTTTTATAGCTTGTAATGGAATAGAATATTTCATTATATATGTGAAGATGCATTATATTAATGTTACAGAATATTACTTTAACTATGTAAAGATATATTACATTTGTGTATGCTGCATTTGTTTAATAATATAAAGATGTGTTGCTATTTTACCTTGCCTTTCTAAGGCACCTAACTGGTCTAATAAAAAGCTGAATAGCCAATAGATTAACAGTAGAGTGATAGACATGTCTGGCAGGCAGAAAGAATACATAGGAGAAGGAATCTAGATATGAGGAAGAGATGAGAAGAGAATGAAGGAGAAAGAGAGGGAAATGCCTGGGGCCATTCAGTCAGGTAGCCACCAGCCAGCAAGATGAGGAGTAGGATACACAGAATAAAAGAAAAGTAAAAAGCTCAGAGTCAAAATTTAAATGAAGAGAAACTGCTTAAATTAAGTCATAAGAGCCAATGGGACAAGCATAAGATAAGGCCAAGCACTGATGACCAATAATAAGATTCCATGTCAAGATTTGGGGGGCTCATTGATGGACCAAAACAAAATCTTTTACAACAGAATTTCTCTCCATTACTCCTGGGGACACTTGTAAGAGCCATGCCCTATTGCCTGGCTGAGTTAAGTTTCTGTTATCCAGTATTGAGCCACTTACCAGAAACTTGTGACATGCCTGGACAAGTTCTGAGTTATTAGAAGATAATTGAACATTTCCTTATCTTTCTACTACACTGACCATTAGTAACAATGTTTTGTGGTTGGGTTGCTTGGTTGGGTTGCTTAGCAACTCAACAGTCCCCTGATCTTTTCCCAAAGAAAGCTTCCTGTATGCTTACTGTAAAACCCACCTGAAAAAATATAATTTTACAGCTTGATCAAAATACTGTCTCACTGTCAATTCTTTGTGTCTCTTGTCCCTTTCATTCACCATTTCCCCTTCTAGGCTCTCTGCTGAAGGTCCTGCTGTCCAGGACACATTATAGTCATGGTCCATGAGTTCAGAGCTAGAAAGTAACTTGGAGGACATGCAAGAATTAGATAAATAGTTATTCCATAGGGAATTCAAATGAGACAGAAGATAAACTTAATTAGACATCTGTTGAAAACACATCTAAGATATTATATGAAGCATAACATATATTAAAGACTTCTAAAAGCAAATTTAGTTTTGGATAGGAAAAATTAGTCAATTAATTGCTGCTTCCAAACACACTCAGTGTTAACTTTTTGACAATCAAATAAATTTACTATTCAAATCACTTAAAACTCTATGGAAATTGATTGGCAAATCTTTGTATGACTTAACTGTATGAAACTGTATGAAAATACCATAATATTAATTTATATATAATTTTATTATACATGAATTGATTTCTGAATAATAAAGTAAAGAATACTAAATACAAACAATTTTATTTTCAAAATTATGCATTAATTTGTAGTAATTTACAATAGTAGACTAGTATTGAATAATTAAGGATAAAATTAAATATATTATTTTCTGTACCTTATAGTGGAGAATTTTAGTATTTCAGAATGCCATGCAAAATGTTTTGATTATAGTCACCCATCCCTCTCTGAAATCACTCCAGATTTCCTACTTACCAAACTTTGTGTATACAATTTTTAAAAAGTATATTGAACCTAATTTGTGTTACCCATATAATCTTGAGTATCTGGCATCTAGTCGCACATGTTCAACCTACCAGCAACAGTAACTTTAAAGAAAACTGGAAAACTGACCCTCTTTCCAAGCAGCTGTAAATTGTTCAGGAAATCTTTTTTTAATATACCACTTCATTGTCATTCAGTCTTTTCACTGCTTTTCTACATTGATTCCTGAACCTTGGGAGAAGTGGGAGATACAGTTATCCCATTAAGGTCTGAGCATTCCCAATTCTCTTATACCCTGAATACTGTCCAATGGTAGGTCTCTCCATTAACTGCTACATTCCTCAGAAAGAAGCTTCTCTGAAAAGGGATGAAGGATACATTATTCTAGGGTATGATAACTCATTAGAAATAATTTAATACTATTCCATTTAACAGAATGATGGTAGTAGTTTCTTTCCTACATCCTGTGGTTTTCTGTCTGCAGATTTGCCCTCAACAACAGTACTAGTAATAGGTATTATCTCATCAAACAGGCCTAAAATTTAATAAAAGAGTGATTAGTTATTAAAATTTTGGCCCAGTGGCTGTCTTGCTAGGCCTCTCATGGTTTGCAACTCAGTGAGTTTGCATATGATTAAGACTGATCATTATAATTAGTAGAAAAGGAGACCAGAATTTGAAAGAGTGGAAGAAGATATATATGGGATGGTATTAGGGAAGAAACATGTGGAGGGGGCAGTGTTGTAAATATATTCTCAAAACTTAAAAAAAAAAAAGATTGATATTACTTTCTCCACCAACAGTGTGCACAGAATCCTGTAGTTGAAGTTCTTTGTGTCCCACCCGGTCCACAGATTCTCAGACCCAAGTAAACACACAGAGTTCTATATTAATTAAAACTTCTCATCCATTATCTCAGGCTTATTATTGCCTACCTCTTACACTTAAATTAACCCATATTTTTTATTTTTGTTTAGCCATGTGGATTTGTACCTTTTTTTTTTTTTAGTTTTGTCTTTACATCTTGGCTTTTTGTTTTTGGTGTGTGTGTGTGTGGGGGGGGGGGGGTGTCTGGTTGTCAACTTCCTGACTCAGCCTTTCTCTTCCCAGAATTCTCCTTGTCTGTTTTTCCTGCCTGGCTACTGGCCAATCAGAATTTTATTTATCAAACAAGGGAAGCAACACATTCACAACATACAAAACGCATTCACCCATCAGAACCCTGTGTCACTATGAAAGATAGCTTGTAGGGATGTTGAGAGTTAATATTGGTACATTATTTATGAAATTCATTTTGGAATTTTCTGTGGAAACTATAAATAATACTACCACTTGATACAGTTATGACATTCTTAGGTATAAACATGGTGATTTTATATCAAACAATAAAGTACTTGTTCACTTTCAGTATGTTCTAGTTTTATTTCATGAAGTTCTATGGCTAAGTACGTGATGTCTTCAGAAATAGGGCTTTGCCATCATTTTCTGGAGAGCTATTAGCATTGCTAATAGCCTCCAATATTTATGTGTCTATGGAACCTCACAGGCCTACAACAAAAGAGGTAACCCAATTCTAATAATAAGCTTCCTAAAATTTTTAATCTCTTGTATATATTAAGGGCATTTTCTCCCTAAAGGTTAATTCTACTTAAACTCATTTTATATATATGTTTGTGTGTGTGTGTGTGTGTGTGTGTGTGTGTGTGTGTGTGTGTGTGTGTGTGTAGTTTAGGAAGTGGCTAGAGTGGTAGCTTTCCATAAGACTTTTTATAAATACCTTCAGTGTTTGTGTCCCTTTCCATTTTTCTATCTTTCCCTTGCCCTAAATTTCACATATTTAGTCCTTTTTCTATTATTCCCCATTACTCCTTTTTAAAACTGAGTTTTTTCTCCCTTGTCTTAAAAGAGCACACAACATTACTTAATTCCTGATGTCTATGAATACTTTTCATTAAAAATAATTACTTCTGCCGGGTGGTGGTGGCACACGCCTTTAATCCCAGCACTCAGGAGGCAGAGCCAGGCGGATCTCTGTGAGTTTGAGGCCAGCCTGGGCTACCAAGTGAGTCCCAGGAAAGGCGCAAAGCTACACAGAGAAACCCTGTCTCGAAAAAACCAAAAAAAAAAAAAAATACTTCTAAATTCAAAGCTACATCTAAAAAATGTAAAAAACAACAACAAAAATGTAACATTTCACTTTCTGATTCTGGTTTACTTCACCCAGAATGACTGTTTTCAGCTCCACTGATTTATCATAGTATTTTATTTTTCTTTCCAGCTGAATAATATTCCATTGTTTATATGTACCACATTTTTATTATCTGTTTACCATTTGAGAAACATTTCTACTATTTCATTTCCAGGCTATTAAACAGAGAAGTAGACAACATGGTTGAGGATGTACATCTGTTTTATAAAATATCATCCTTGGGTATATATCTAAGAATATTATAGTTGGTCAGAGAATTGGGCCGTTTCTATCTTTTTGAGGAAACTACACAATGATTTCTATAGGTATTGTATCAGAAAAACTCCAAATCAACAGTGAATAACTGATCTCCTTTCTCAATATCCACACCAATAATCATTGTCATTTATTTTATTCTTAACAGTTATAATTGGGGGTAAAAGGAAATCTCAAAGTAGTTTTAATTTGCATTTAGCTGATGCATAGTTATATAGAACATAGTGTTCTAATGTTTGTTAACCATCAGTATTTCTGTTATCATTCTCCAGTTACTTCATGCTTCGTTTCTAATTGGGTTGATTGTTTCCTTGACTATAGTTCTTCTGAGTTCTTTGTATATTTGAGACACCTAATCCTCTATAAAGTAACAAATTTTTTTCCAATTGTTCAGTCATCCACTTCACTTGAAGAATCATGCCTTTTCATGAATAGAAGATTTTTAGTTTTATGGTTTCCCATTTGTCAATTATTGGTTTTAGCACTTCAACTATATTACTTTTGTTCAGAAAGGACTTTCTTGTGGTTTGGAGTTGAGAAATATCCCCAAATTTAACAAATTCACATTGTAAGGTCTTATATTGAAGTCTTTGATCCATTTAGAGTTGAGTTTTGTTAAGAAAGAGAGATAAGAATCTAGTCTTATTTTTCTATATGTAGCTATCTGGTACGACATACATCATTTTAAAATATACCTTTTCTGTCTTTTGTTAGAATTGAGGTATCTGTAAGAGTGTGGGCTTAGAAGAGTGTCATAAATCCTAGTCCATAGATAAATGTGTCTGTTTTTTATGCCAGTATCATGCTTTTTTTTTGCATCATGTTAACTTAAGGGTAATGGAGTAGCAGTACCATCCCTGTTGTCATCTGAGGATCCTCTTGTTTCAGTTCTAAATACTTAAGTTTTCCTGTTATCACAGCACAAAGTAAATTTTGATTTGTGCAGTAAAGGTAAAAGAGACTCTTTCTGGGTTTGGACTGAGGTAGTCATGTACTCCTGTTAGAATAGTGCTGGTACCAATGGGTTCTTCCTAGAATATAGGATGAATTGTAGATGTAACCAACCATTTTATTAAATAAGAAACACAGAACAAATGTAAAAGAGAAAGCCAAGAGGTCAGAGCTCAGAGCTAAAATATTACCCTTCTTCCTGTGGTGCTCCTACTTCTCCAAAAGAGACCTACTTCCTGTGTGTATATCTTTACATAGTCTTTCTGTTCTGCCTTCTCATTGGTTGTAAACCCAAACACATGACTGCTCGTCACTGCCTGTATGTACATCCCTCAAGGTCTTAAAGGCATGTGTCTCCAATGCTGGCTGTATCCCTGAACACACAGAGATCTACCTAGCTCTTCTACCAAGTGCTGGGATTAAAGGTGTGTGCCACTACTGCCACACTCTGTCTATGACTCTAATAGCTCTGACCCCCGGGCAACTTTATTTATTAACATACAATCAAAATCACATTTCAGTACAATTAGAATACCACCACATTTCCCCTTTTCTATTTTAATAAAAAGAAAAAAAGCAAAAGGCTATAACTAACATAAGAAAAACTATATACAAAAGTACAATAACTATATACAATATATACAAGTAATAAATACCTAAACAATGTCTAGTCCATTTGTATTTGACAAATCAGAGAAAATAATTCCATTATCTATCCTATTTTGGTAAGTTCAAAATGTATCTAATTCACTTTCTATCCTAATTAATCTTCAACTATAACTAACTAACCTTCATCTATAACTAACTAATCTTCAACTCCCTCAGAGACCCAAGAAAGAAATAATATTAGCTAACAAAAATAAAAACAGGAAGCCCATGCAAGCAACTTCCAAAAATTTGTGAGTTGAAAGAAACAGCCAGCTGCTGTTTCTCTGCAGTGTTGGGGCATCACCTTCAGCCTATAGGCTTATCGTATCTGACAGACTCATTTGTGAAGTAGGATGTACACAAGGTGAACAGTTCAACCTCACATTGGGTGAGATCAGTCCATGTACCAGAAACACCTGAATTCCACTAGTATCATGTCATGATTCAGGATTTTAAATTCTGGAAATTGTTGATGGTTTTTGAATTCAGCTGTCCATTCTTGGCTGTTTATATATGGCTTCATCTCAGCATCCCCTTCTTCACCACATCCTTCTATTAAATGCCAGTCTACTATTGAGAGGTGTGAGCTTTCAGCTGCTGTTCCATTGCACAACAGAAGCCATCGGCCCACTGCCTATTCAGCAGCCTTCGAAGAAAAGGGCACTGTACCTTTTACTGATTACAAAGGCCACTTCAGGGATGGTGCCATATTGTCCTGGCCTCAGAAGATGCCTTTTGATAAAGCCATAACCACACTTGTTTTGGCAAGAATCAGTAGTCCTTTGTTTCGTGTTCTGTCTGTCCATTTTGTCCTGTTGATTCGAGGATACTTGGTTGTCCAGTGGCTAACTTTTGCCACAATGAAAGTTAACTCCATATGCAGTTTCTTCAATACCCATATTTTCTCTAAAGTAGATTGGTACTGCCAGGAGCTGACATGTCTCAAAAAAGAAAAATTTCTATTTATTAAAACATTGTAAATGCCATATTCTGTAGATCTCTGAAGGGTTTGAAGATGACCTGTCTAAAATATATCTGCTTAATTTTTAAAACATATCTAATATGACTGCAATTTCTATTGTAATGTCTAACTACTAACTTTCATTTCTCTATATCCTAATAGTTGGTAATAATAACATTCAAGGATCAGAAAATTGCATTACATTGTCAAATGAATGGTATAAATACAATTAGAAATATACATATAGCATTTTCTAACAATATCAATTTCAAATTTGTATACAATATAAAACAATCCAATCCAATGTAAAGTATTTAAAACTAGTAAGTGTCTTTTTCTTTTCTTTCTTTTTTTTAAACAAGAACCTTAAATCTAATCTCCTTTGCTTAGCCTTTTTCCTAACCCTTGACAACAACTTGTAACCAACCCCCATAAACAATGAAAATTATCCCAGACCCCAAACCCCTTAATAAGATCCCCAAACCACCCACCCCACACCACCTCTTTGGGAATGTGGGCATTGTATTCTTAAAATTGCTTCCTGCTGAGTATGGGTGATGTTATCTTAATCCTGAAAGAAAAATTTTAGGTTAATTGTCAAATCATAGGAAAGGTAACTATATCCTTCAAGTCATCTTAAGGAAATCATATGTTTTCAAAAACGCATTCGACTATTGGTTTCTATAGGAATCATTCCTTCAAGTCCTTCCAATGTATCTGTCAATAGAACATATATGATGCTCATGAACACAGAACAGCATGCCTTGACATAACTTCCTACTGGATGACTCCTCTGGAGGACTTTTTTAATTTACATATTTAAACTCTGTTTTTTTACCCTAATAATAGAAAACAAACTATGTATTAAAAAAAATCCAGAGAAAAGCCGGGCGGTGGTGGCGCACGCCTTTAATCCCAGCACTCGGGAGGCAGAGGCAGGCGGATCTCTGTGAGTTCGAGGCCAGCCTGGGCTACCAAGTGAGCTCCAGGAAAGGCGCAGAGAAACCCTGTCTCGAAAAACTAAAAAAAAAAAAAAAAAAAAAAAAAAAAAAAAAAAAAAAAAAAAATCCAGAGAAATACATGACTGTTTTTATCACATTATACAGGTACACTCAATTTTATTGTTTATATTATTGTGATTGATGCTGATGGTAATGAGATATTTGCAAAATGAAGATTCAAGTATCACTGAGACATTTTTCCAAAGAATCTTAATAGGAATTTCATTTCAACTACCCTATTGTCTTAAAAACAGATCTTGCATTAGGAGGTCTGCCTAGTCCTGAAGATTTTCTGATTTCTCTGTGATTTTCAGATATGGAGCTACTCAATCATACACTGCCAGGTTCATTGTAGTCATGAATTCAAACCCATGATAGCTACCTTTTATTTTGCTTGTTTGTTTGAGACAGGGTTTCTCTGTGTAGTTTTGTTGTCTGTCCTGGATCTCACTCTATAGACCAGGCTGACCTTGAACTCACAGAGATCCACCTGGCTCTGTTTCTCAAGTGCTAGAAATAAAGGTGTGCACCACCCCCCACCCCCAGCCCCATTATAGCTATTTTTAAAGGCCTTTTTCCTTCACTTGGACCAGCAGATCATTCTTCAGTGAGATCTCTTTGAGATAGACCCAGCAGATGAGAAAAAGGGGATATAGAAAAGCACATGATAGTAGATCTTGCACAAGCTATGTCTTATGCTGAACTAGTTTATTAAAGAGCACTTTATCTTATATACAATTGTAAGAGGAAGAAGTGGACATAATTAGCACAAAGATATTCAATGAGTTGAAAACATTAGAAAGCTAACAAAGCAATGCTGCACACAGAGAACCCAGAATAACTCAAGTGAGTCATGAACCAAATACCTAGAAGCCTAAGCACTTAGAGAGAAGAGTTGGGATCCCAGAATCTTATATCACTACATCCTCGACACCCTGGCTCATGGTCATTACTGGCCTTGCAATGCACATTCTTACTTTTCTGCAAAGTACTACATTCCTTTTCACTACATATGGACATCAGGGAAAGACTTGCAACACAACATTTCTTAATTATTCATTTATGTCCCATATAATGCCAGGTTTTCTAGTTCTCTATAGACAGAGGGAAAGTAATATAATAAATATAATATTTTAAATTAATTATATAGTGTGTTATAATATTTTATATTAAATAATTAATAAAGTTGGAAATGAAATAACAATCTCTCTAGGATCTGAGAGGCACTTCTCTGTGTGAATCATATTTAAATATTCCAGCATTCCTCTCCTTCTAATGTCAGGAAACACTTAAAATTTTCATGAAATGAAAATTAAATACATTTTAAATTAAAATAATTTGCTGTTTACTTTATTTCCAAGCTAGATTAAGCTTGAAATTGTGATTTTTATAATTGTTTATTTTATGGATAAGAGAAAATTACACATTAAAATATGAAAGATAATCATTTTCAACATTAAAACAGAGTAAGAATTTTTAAATGGTACCTAAATAATATACTATAGCTGACTCAAACTCTATCTTATAAAATTTCATATAAATTTTCTTCGTCATTAAATTATATTTGAAATCTTATGTATGTAAAAGGAAGTAAATGACTAAACTTTTATGTTAGTTAAAATAAAATATATCTAGATGTTTATGTTCTACATATATATTTATTTTAATTATTCTCATAATAAACAATTTACAATTGAACATTTTTCATATCAATTTTCAAAAAAATATGCAGTGACTGATGTTTATTTAATAAAAAGGTTTGAATCATAATAGAAAAAATGAATTGATTAGACTGTATAGTATATAATGTGAAAGAAGAAATAAGCCCTAAGAGATCATTTGATTCAGAGATTAATAAAATACAATAAATTATTTTAAATCTCATTTTCTAAATAGATATCTTTCTAAATAGAAATCTAAATAGATTTCTAAAAATCAGTTATTTATACATAGTTAAGGGAGTCTTTCTAACCACCTACATGAATGATGTAGACCTGAAGAAGTTAATTTCTTGATGAAAATAATATTTTTTTAAAGAAAGAATCAAATTTGGACATTTCTCCCAAAATGACTTTTTCCATGAACATATAGTCATATGTACACACACAGAGGAGTGCAGCATTCCAATTCTATGTCCAATAAACTTTCATTCTTTGGAGGAATCAGTGATAATAAACAATCCTTTATCACAAATTGGCAAAGTAAAGAATTACATGAACTAGAAGAATGCATTCTGTATATTTAACCCAAATTATTATTTCTTTCTATTCTTGTCACATATTGCTCTACATTTTTCCATTTTGTTTTGGGGAGATGAAATATATGCTAAGCTAGCCTAGAATTATTTATGAAAACCAAGCTGGCCTCAACTCACAGATGAACCTGATTCTGCATGTCAGGTTTAGTTCAGCTACAATTTTAAATTCAGCAAAATGTCACCACCATATTTTTTCTGCCCTTCCAGACAACTTACATAATTGTTTTATTGTCTGTTTCCTGGACAGCAGCACATTAGGTTGTCTTACAACAAAAGCATTGCTTAAATTCTAAGCTGAGGAAAAACATCAAAATAAATTAAGAATATAGAGGCAGGTAGGCCTGCCGTGGCAGCCTGCAGAGGTAGACGGTCCTGCTGCGGCCGCCGACAGGGACATAAATGCCCCGGGGGCAGCTGGCAGAGACATATAGGCCCAGCGGCAGTCCACAGAGGTAGACAGGCCCAGCGGCAGAGACAAGCAGATGCAGGTAGGCCCACTGTAGCGGCCAGCAGAGACAAACAGGCTTGGGGGCAGCCGGCAGAGACATACAGGCCCGACGGTGGCCTGCAGAAGTAGATGGGCCCAGCGGCTGTGGCCGACAGGGACATACAGGACCGGTGGCAGCTGGCAGAGACATACAGGCCCGGAGGTGGCCCGCAGAGGTAGACAGGCCCAGTGGCGGAGACAAGCAAAGCAGGTAGGCTTGCGGCAGTGGCCCACAGAGGTAGACAGGCCCTGTGGTGGTGGTGGCCGACAGGGACATACATGCCCGGTGGCAGCCCACAGAGATAGACAGGCCCGGCGTTGGAGACAAATAGACGCAGCTTTTAACAGGGACGCCTCTAACCCGAACCCCCTGGGGAAGAAGCTATCTCCATGGAATGGAACCAGAATGAATCTGAACACTCCATCTGAGGACAACCCAGGACCCAGTTGCTGATCCTGTGAAACCCAACAACTTGGAGGTGTTGGTGAGACTACCCCGCTCAGCTGAAACCCATCTGGGAGAGGATTCAGATGCCTATAGTTTGAAGTCTGAAGAAACAAGATCAGCTGAGGAGTTGATGAATGAACAAAACGTGACCTGGGAACACAGAAGAAGGCTCTGGCCAGCCACCAAACCAGATCACCAGAATCATAAGTATATACTTCACTGACTGAGATCAGCTGACCCTGAAGAAACAGCCCAATAGCACCAATTTAACCAAGAACTCCTACTAAACCAAGACTAAAAATTAGAACAAGAGAGGCACTCTCAGACACAGACACCACCTGCACCACACAGAGGAAGAGATGAGTAGACGCCAGTGCAAATATACAGATAACAACATAAAGACCTATATGGCAACATCAGAACCTAGTGATTCTACACCTGCAAGACCTGAACATACCAAGACAGAAGAAACAGAAGAAATCAACCCTAAAATGACTTTAAGAAGATGATAGAGGCCCTTAAAGAAGAAATAAAACATTCCCTTAAAGAGGAAATAAAAACTTCCCTTAAAGAGGAAATGAAAAACTCCCTTAAAGAGGAAATAAAAACTTCCCTTAAAGAGGAAATGAAAAACTCCATTAAAGATGAAATAAAAACTTCCCTTAAAGAGGAAATGAAAAACTCCATTAAAGAGGAAATAAAAAACTCCCTTAAAGAAATGGAAGAAAAAAATGAACAAAAAAATGGGAAGAAATCAAAGAAAGCCAAGAAAAAGCAATAAAATAAAACAGATGAAAGAAACATTCCAAGATCTGAAAAATGAATTTGAGACAATAAAGAAAACACGTGCTGAGGGAATGCTGGAAATAGAAATCCTGACTAAACGAACAGGAACTACAGAAACAAGCATAACCAACCGATTGCAAGAGATGGAACAGAGAATCTCTGACACTAAAAACACAATAGAGAAAATAGATTCGTCAGTCAAAGAAAACACTAAACAAAAAAGTTGTAACACAAAACGTCCAGGAAATTTGGGACACCATGAAAAGTCCAAACCTAAGAATAATAGGGATAGAAGAAGGAGAAGAATACCAACTCAAAGGCACAGAAAATACATTCAACAAAATCAAAGAAGAAAACTTTCCTAACCTAAAGAAAGAAATACCTATGAAGATACAAGAAGCTTACAGAACACCGAATAGGCTGGATCCAAAAAAAAAAAAAGTCCCCTCACTACATAATAATCAAAACACTAAACACACAGAACAAAGAAAAAATATTAGGAGCCGCAAACCAAAAAGACCAAGTAACATATAAAGGCAAACCCATCAGAATAACACCAGATTACTCAATAGAGACTATGAAAGCTAGAAGATCATGGACAAATCTCATGCAGACACTAAGAGACCACAGATGCCAACCCAGACAATTATAACCAGCAAAACTCTCAATCACCATAGGTGGAGTAAACAAAATATTTCAGGATAAAACCAGATCTAATCAATACCTGTCCACAAACCCAGCCCTACAGAAAGCACTAGAAGGGAAATCCAACCCAAAGAAGCTAAACACAACCATGAAAAATCAAGCAATAGATAATCCCACACCAACATACACCAAAGAAGGACAACACAACATAACCACAAAAAATAACAGGAATTAACAATCAATGGTCTCAACTCACCTATAAAACAGCACAGGCTAACAAAATGGATAAGAAAACAGGACCCATCCATCTGCTGCATACAAGAAATACATCTTAACTTCTGTAGTTCCTGTTCGTTTAGTCAGGATTTCTATTTTCAGCATTCCCTCAGCATGTGTTTTCTATATTGTCTCAAATTCATTTTTCAGATCTTGAAATGTTTCTTTCATCTGTTTTATTGCTTTTTCTTGGCTTGATTTGATTTCTTCCCATTTTTTGTTCGTTTTTTTCTTCCATTTCTTTAAGGGAGTTTTTTATTTCCTCTTTAATGGAGTTTTTCATTTCCTCTTTAAGGGAAGTTTTTATTTCCTCTTTGAGGGAATGTTTTATTTCTTCTTTAAGGGCCTCTATCATCTTCTTAAAGTCATTTTTAGGGTTGATTTCTTCTGTTTCTTCTGTCTTGGTATGTTCAGGTCTTGCAGGTGTAGAATCACTAGGTTCTGATGTTGCCATATAGGTCTTTATGTTGTTGCCTGTATTTTTGCACTGGCGTCTACTCATCTCTTCCTCTGTGTGGTGCAGGTGGTGTCTGTGTCTGAGAGTGCCTCTCTTGTTCTAATTTTTAGTCTTGGTTTAGTAGGGGTTCTTGGTTAAATTGGTGCTATTGGGCTATTTCTTCAGGGGCAGCTGATTTCAGTCGGTGAAGTATGTACTTATGATTTTGTTGATCTGGTTTGGTGGCTGGGTAGTGCCTTCTTCTATGTTCCCAGGTCACGTTTTGTTCCTTCGTCAACTCCTCAGTTGATCTTGTTTCTTCAGATTTCAAACTATAGGCATCTGAATTCTCTCCCAGATGGGTTTCAGCTGAGCGGGGTAGTCTCACCAACACCTCCAAGTTGTTGGGTTTCACAGGATCAGCAGCTGGGCCCTGGGTTGTCCTCAGATGTAGTGTTCAGATTCCTTCTGGTTCTGACCCATGGAGATAGCTTCTTCTCCAGGTGTTGGGTTTGGAGGTGTCCTTGTTCCAAGCTGTGTCTGCTTGTCTCTGTCCCTGGGACTGTCTACATCTGTGGGCCGCTGCCGGGCCTGTATGTCCCTGTCAGCTGCTGCCGGGCCCGTCTACCTCTGCGGGCTGCCACTGGGCCTGTATGTCTCTCCCTGCTGCCGCCGGGCTTGTATGTCCCTGTCAGCCACTGCCGCCGGGCCCATCTACCTCTGCGGGCTGCCGCTGTGGACCTACCTGCATCTGCTTGTCTCCGCCGCTGGTCCTGTCTAACTCTGTGGACCGCCACCGGGCCTGAATGTCCTTGTCTTGTCGGGCGCCGCAGCCTGGCCCATCTACCTCCGTGGGCCTCTGTCACAGGCCTCCACATCTTAACTTCAAAGACAGACACTACCTCCGAGTAAAGGGCTGGGAAAAGGCTTTCCAAGCAAATGGATCTAAGAAACAAGCTGGTGTAGCTATCCTAATATCTAATAAAATAGACTTCAAACTAAAATCAATCAGAAGAGATCAGGATGGACATTACATATTTATCACGGGAAAAATCCACCAAGATGAAGTGTCGATTCTAAACATTTATGCTACAAATACAAAAGCACCCACATTCATAAGAGAAACTACTAAAGTTTAAAACGCACATCAAACCCCACACATTAGTAGTGGGAGATTTTAACACACCATTCTCACCAAAAGACAGATCTACCAGACTGAAACTTAACAAAGAAATAAAGGACCTAACAGATGTTATGACTAAAATGGACTTAATAGATATCTATAGAACATTCCATTCTAACACAAAAGAATATACCTTCTTCTCAGCACCCCATGGAACCTTCTCAAAACTTGACCACATGCTTGGAAACAAAACAAATCTAAACAGATAAAAAAAATGGAATAACCTCCTGTATTTTATCAGACCACCATGCCTTAAAGTAAGACCTCAACAACAACAAAAATTATAGAAAACCCACAAACTCATGGAAACTGAATAATGCCCACCTGAAATATCAATGGGTCCAGGAAGAACTAAAGAAAGAAATTAAAGATTTCCTAGAATTCAATGAAAATGAAAGTACAACATACCCAAACTTATGGGACACTATGAAAGCAGTGCTAAGAGGAAAATTCATAACTCTAAATGCACACATAAAGAAGATGGAGCAATCCCATGCCAATGAATTAACAGTACAACTGAAAGCTCTAGAACAAAAAGAAACAAACTCACCCAGGAGAAATAGATGCCAGGAAATAATCAAATTGAGAGCTGAAATCAATGAAATAAAAAACAAGAGAACAATACAAAAAAATCCATGAAACAAAGAGTTGGTTCTTTGAAAAAAAGCATCAAGATAGAAAAACCCCCAGCCAAATTAACCAAAAGGCAAAGAGAGAGCACACAAATTAACAAAATCAGAAATGAAAAGGGAGACATAACAACAGACAATGAGGAAATCCCAGAGAATCATCAGATCATACTTCAAACCCTGTACTCCACAAAAATGGAAAACCAGGAAGAAATGGACAATTTTCTGGATAAATACCACATACCAAAATTAAATCAAGACCAGATAAACCATTTAAATAGACCAATAACCCCTAAAGAAATAGAAACAGTCATCAAAAGTCTCCCAACCAAAAAAAGTCCAGGACAAGATGATTTCAACACAGAATTCTACCAGACTTTCAAAGAAGAACTAATACCAATACTCTTCAAAGTATTCCACACAATAGAAACAGAAGGAACACTGCCAAACTCTTTTTATGAGGCTACAATTACCCTGATACCCAAACCACACAAAGATGCAACAAAGAAAGAGTACTACAGACCAATATCCCTCAAGAACATTATTGGAAAAATACTCAACAAAATATTGGCAAACCGAATCCAAGAATACATCAAAACAATCATCCATCACAACCAAGTAGGATTCATCCCAGGGATGCAAGGATGGTTCAACATACAAAAATCAGTCAATGTAATACACCATATAAACAAACTGAAAGAAAAAAACCACATGATCATCTCCTTAGATGCTGAAAAAGCCTTTGACAAAATCCAACACCCCTTCATAATAAAGGTCTTAGAAAGATCAGGAATACAAGGAACATTTCTAAACATAATAAAAGCAATTTCTAGCAAGCCAACAGCAAACATCAAATTAAATGGAGAGAAACTCAAAGCAATACCACTAAATTCAGGAACAAGACAAGGCTGTCCACTCTCCCCATATTTATTTAATATAGTACTAGAAGTTTTAGCTAGAGCAATAAGACAACAAAAGGAGATCAAAGGGATACAAATTGGCAAGGAAGAAGTCAAACCATCACTATTTGCAGATGATATGATAGTATACATAAGTGACCCCCAAAACTCTACCAGGGAACTCCTACAGCTAATAAACTCCTTCAGTAAAGTGGCAGGATACAAGATCAACTCAAAATAATCAGTAGCCCTCCTATACACAAATGATAAAAGCCCTGAGAAAGAAGTCAGAGAAACATCACCCTTTACAATAGCCACAAATAATATAAAATACCTTGGGATAACACTAACTAAACAAGTGAAGGACCTTTTTGATAAGAACTTTAAAAATCTAAAGAAAGAAATTGAAGAAGATATCAGAAAATGGAAGGATCTCCCATGCTCATGGATAGGTAGGATGAACATAGTAAAAATGGCAATCTTAACAAAAGCAATCTACAGATTCAATGCAATCCCCATCAAAATCCCAACACAATTCTTCACAGACTTGGAAAGAAAAATATTCAACTTCATATGGAAAAACAAAAGACCCAGGATAGCTAAAAGAATCCTATATGATAAAGCAACCTTTGGAGGCATCACTATCCCTGACCTCAAACTCTACTATAGAGCTACAGTAATAAAAACAGCTTGGTACTGGTATAAAAACCGACATACAGACCAATGGAATCAAATTGAAGACCCTGACATTAATCCATGCACATATGAACACCTGGTTTTTGACAAAGAAGCCAAAACTATACAATGGAAAAAAGAAAGTATCTTCAACAAATGGTGCTGGCATAACTGGATGTCAATATGTAAAAGATTACAAATAGATCCATATCTGTCACCATGCACAAAACTCAAGTCCAAGTGGATCAAAGACCTGAACATAAATCCAATTACACTAAACTTAATAGAAAAGAAAGTAGGACGCACTCTTGAACGCATTGTCACCGGAGACCATTTCCTAAATAAAACACCAACAGCACAGACCCTGAGCACAATTAATAAATGGAACCTCTCGATATTGAGAAGCTTTTGCAGGGCAAAAGACACAGCCAATAAGACAAAAAGACAGCCAACAGAATGGGAAAAGATCTTCACCAACCCCACATATGACCGAGGATTGATCTCCACAGTATGTAAAGAACTCAAGAAACTAGACATCAAAATATTGAACAGTCCAATTAAAAAATGGCCTAAAGAGCTAAACAGAGATGCTGTGGGATGGTCTGTATGTCAAATTGCTCTGATTGGTCAATAAATAAAACACTGATTGGCCAGTGGCCAAGCAGGAAATAGGTGGGACAAGAAGAGAGGAGAATTCTGGAAAGCTGAAGACTGAGACGGAGGGACACTGCCAGCTGCCGCCATGACCAGCAGCATGTGACGACGCCAGTAAGCCACCAGCCACATGGCAAGGTATAGATTTATGGAAATAGAATAATTTAAGCTATAAGAACAGTTAGCAAGAAGCCTGCCATGGCCATACAGTTTGTTTGCAATATAAGTCTCTGTGTTTACTTGGTTGGGTCTGAGCGGCTGTGGGACTGGCGGGTGACAAAGATTTGTCCTGACTGTGGGCAAAGCAGGAAAACTCTAGCTACACAGAGAATTTACAAAGCAAGAATCATAAATGGCTGAAAGACATTTAAAGAAATGCTCAACATCCTTAATCATCAGAGAATTGCAAATCAAAACGACTCTGAGATACCACTTTACACCTGTCAGAATGGCTACGATCAAAAACACCAATGACAGTCAATGTTGAAAAGGATGTGGAGCAAGGGGAACACTCCTCCACTGTTGGTAGGAATGTAAATTTGTACAACCACTGTGGAAATCAGTATGGCAGTTTCTCAGAAAATTAGGAATTGAACTACCTCAAGACCCAGCCATCCCACTCTTGGGCATATACCCAAGGAAGGCTGATTTATACCATGAAGATACATGCTCAGCTGTGTTCATAGCAGCAATATTTATAATAGCCAGAACCTGGAAACAACCTAGATGCCCATCAATGGAAGAGTGGATGAAAAAAATGTGGTACATATACACAATGGAGTACTACTCAGCAGAGAAAAACAATGAAAGCATGAAATTTGCAGGCAAATGGATGGAACTAGAAAAAATCATCCGGAGTGAGGTAACCCAAACCCAGAAAGACAGTCATGGTATGTACTCACTCATAAGTGGATTCTAGATATAAAATAAAGAACAATCAGACCACAAACCATAAAACCATGAAGGCTATATATATAGCATGGAGGTCCCTAGGACGACTGTGGCTTATAATAAATTTCAGTTTTACTCAATTATTGAAAAAAATAGCCAAATGAATGGAAACACATGAACTATGAACCAAAGGCTGAGCGGCCCCCAGCTGGAATAGGCCCTCTGAATAGGTGAGACAGTTGATTGGCTTGATCAGTTTGGGAGGCAACTAGGCAGTGGGACCAAGTCCTGTGCTCATCGCATGAGTTGGCTGTTTGAAACCTGGAGCTTATGCAGGGACACTTGGCTCAGTCTGGGAGGATGGGACTGGACCTGCCTGGACTGAGTCTACCAGGTTGATCGCAGTCCTCGGGGGAGGATTTGCCCTGGAGGAGGTGGGAATGGGGGGAGGGGCTGGGGGTAAGGGAAGGGGGTGGGAGGGGGGAGAATAGGGGAACCCGTGGCTAATATGTAGAACTGAATGGTATTGTAAAAGAAAGAAAGAAAGAAAGAAAGAAAGAAAGAAAGAAAGAAAGAAAGAAAGAAAGAAAGAAAGAAAGAAAGAAAGAAAGAATATCGAGTTACCAAATGAGCAATCAAGTGTTTCTGTACATAATTTTGTTCCATTTTGGATATTGTTGTTCATTATCACAGAAACACTTTTCCAGAGTTATATTTTTGCTACTGAAGATCTGCACAATAATGCATTATTCCATTTTTTTTCAAAATAAACCAAAGTTTATTTTCTTTCAGTTTTAGATAGCAATGTATTTAGGAGTAGTTTTTACTTCTGAAAAATAAAATGAGTACAATATAGAGAAAACATAGAATTTATTTAGAAAGAACAAGACTGGTGAAACAAAATACTAAAATTTCTAAATGCTAAATGTCACACTAGCTTCCTTCCTTCCTTCCTTCCTTCCTTCCTTCCTTCCTTCCTTCCTTCCTTCCTTCTCTATTTCTCTCTCTCATTCTTTCTTTCAACATGTTCTCTATATCTACTGAAAGTAAACTTGGACAAATAAATTGCATAATTTTTTCATGAATCCTCCTTGCTCTTGATGCTATGCCTGGCTCCTTATAAATAATACTTTGGGTGCTCTGAACTCAACATGTTCCTGGAGAAAGGAAGAATTACATAGCATGTTATTAGCAAGGAATAGTGCTTTTTCATTTCTTGTAAATCAATTAATTTAAATTTATTGCTTCATATAGCACCCTCTCTTACAAAATATAGATCTAACAAAATTTACAAAATAGAAAAAATGTATACTTTGTGCTGAATTTAAACCAGTGACAGCTGAACAGAGGTTGCAAATAAATAATTAACTCTATGTAAGTCAGTACAGAATGTTTGTGCCAAACAACATTAGCAAAGCAGCCATTTCCCATTTTCACCAAATGAAGATTATACTTCAGGCTATACCGTCTTATTTTGGGGATTTTACCACATCTATTTCTGATTAATTTTTTTAAGATATACATAACTATCAATACACACTCTACTCCTGTAATTCCCAGAGGAGAAAGTATAATGCATATAAACACACATGTACACACACATGCACACACACATGCACACACACACACACACACACACTCATACACACACACGCAACACTAAAACTAAAATATATGTTAATGAAATCCACAACCATTTCCTCCCCTCAAAGTTCTCCTTTACACCCAAAGTCACTTTTTCTTCCAACTTCAAGTATTCTTTTTTAAAAAATTTCTTTTGTTTTGGGATATGATAATAAAATTACATAATTTCAACCATCCTTTCCCTTCACCAGACCCACAGCTAGGGGTTAGAATTCATCATTGTTTTATTTATTTAGTCCCATTGACAAATCTGAAATACACAGAGGAAAAAGGACAGTATTTATAACTAGTACATATACACTATTCATTAAAAAAATGTGCAGTGTGTAAATAATACAATCAGCTTTGACTTACATTTTCCTTTCGCAACTGTGAGCTTTCCGGTGTCAGATATGACATCAACAAATTGACTATGATGATAATTCAAGATATTATGATACCTTTTAAAATGACTGAGAACAGTGTTTTACTGCGGTCTTTCATGGTTTAATAGACTGGTAGCAAGTAGCAAAGTGCTATTTTAGTCGACCTCTTGACTTTTATTCCTCAGAATTGATTTCAGGCACAGCAATTGCTCCATTCTTAGGTCCTAAAAAAAGATATCTCTGTAGGACAAATAGAAGAAACAGGAGTTCTCACAGCTTCCCATCTTTGAGAAAACATGAAGTTGCCATTAGGAGATGATAAATGAGCAATTGACATTTATTGTGTAAGAAGACACAGAATCCTGAATTTGCTAGTTATACAATGTATTTTATTAACCCAACAATTAATTTTCATGTATTCTTTAGAATAGGAAGTTCATCCATTATTAGTTAGTATTCTATTGTGAAAGAAACACAAATTAGCAAAATATATCCAGATAACCTTTACTCCAATTATTAAAACCCCGTGAGAAAGACATGTATACTCCAATGCATCATAAGATGAATCAGGCAGGGCATGCTCAGCTTATGACCATTATCATCAATCTTGTACCTTAAATAATAAATGATAAAAGGTTACCTATCCATTGACAGGTGAGTTAGAGATACATTTGGAGAAGAATATCAACTGTAAATGCCTCCTGTCACTGCCTTTATTTGTCTCAGTTATTCCTTAGTCATAGACCAGAGACTGTGAGGTGAGCCATATTCATTTTCTCCTGAAAATATATATTACTTTTAGTTATAGAAATATAACTGCATAACATGATGTTCATTAGGGTGTTTGATGTTGCAGAGGGACTTCTTGAGATGACGTGGATCAATTCAATTAGTTTGACACATTTTAGAGACCTATAGAGAGTATAGCTAATAACAGACATAGAATTCTTATTCATTTTGCATAAGCCATCATAAATTATTTGTGAAGTTTAGATGATGTGCCAAAAGAAATTACTTATGGAATATATAATATATAACTGTAAAGTGTAAATTTTCTTACTTTCATTTTAAAAAAGCTGAAGGATAAGAATAAGTTTATGATAATATAAACATAATTTTTATTAAAAATTAGTGAATTTTTTGGTTAAAGGGTTTATGATTATAAAAATTTCAAAGATGTAGATTATATTTAACTATCATTGGAATTTTATATATTTTTACAAGTAAATGAATGTTGATATCCCTTATATATTGAGCTAGAAAAAAGGCTGAGACAGAGAGTTGGGTTTAAATAAAGCTGAATCATGCACAGCAGCATGGTATTGTTTAGAATGAGCTTTAAGCATAAAAGCTATGAAAGAATAGCATTTTACCAAGTATGAGTTAGATATAGTAGTAGCAGAAGGATATTCAGTAACTCTAGAAGAAATAGGAAGTTATCTTCTCAGTGCCTTAAAGTTTCTAAAGACAAAGGAAGCTGGTAAAAATCCACAAATATTTACATTGTAGGTAAAATAAATGGCACACAATGATATAAAAGTATTGTCAGGAGGCCAATAGATGGTTGATACTGAGCCTGCACAAGCTGGTATATGGCATTGTGGTCCAAAGAAACTGCCCTGAAAAAATACACGCACAGAGGCAGACAAGAGCAATGAATGAAAGCTCATATCACCTATCGACATATTTAGGATTCTACTAGGCTAGGAGCTGTTCTGTGAAATGAGTGCTACAGTAGTAAATACAAAGAGAAGCAGGATTATTATAATATCTCTCTCTCTCTCTCTCTCTCTCTCTCTCTCTCTCTCTCTCTCTCTCTCTCTCTCTCTGTGTGTGTGTGTGTGTCTGTTTGTGTGTGTGTGTGTGTGTGTGTGTGTGTGTGTGTGTGTATACCCATATACACAGAGATAAGGAAAGCTATGTAAACAATAGTTGATCTATGTACTTCCTAAATTTCTCATTATGACTTCCCATTTTCTCTGCAACCGTGGACAAACTATCAAAGGATAAAATAACATTACATGTAAGACTTTAATCTCATATGATCAGTTTCCTTTTAATTAAACAAGAAAACAGCAAGGCTTCCCTGTCATATTGAGACTGCACAAATAATTACTTTAAAATTCTTGCCCATACAGTGTGAAGAAAATCTTGTTTTAGACATTCAAGCTGTATAATATTTTATTGCACTCTAGTTAAGGAAGAAAGCTGTACACTATGCATCAATCACATCCCTTCTCTGAATTAAACAACCAAGCATTTCAAATTCTACAATATGAAAAAGACTCTATTTTTTTTATATATCCAGCAGTAAACATTCTTATAATAGCATGTACCATCAGAAGACATTAAATTATGATGGAAATATAAAGAATGTGATGAGTTATTAACAATCCCCCTAAGTGATGATTCAACTTCCAATGTTTTGCTTTTCCTGGTATGTAACATTTGAATAAATACCAAGATTGAACTAGTGAGTGTAACATGCACATATTACACTCAGGTGTCACTACAGGTTTTTGTTGTTGTTGTTGTTATATAAGAGAGAGACTTTTTTTAAATTTTATTTTATTTTAAAATGCAATTCAGTTCTACATATCAACCACGGATTCCCTTGTTCTCCCCCCTTCCGCTCCCCTCTACTTTCCCCCAGTTCACCCCCCATTACCACCTCTTCGAGGGCAAAGCCCCCCCCAGGACTGAGATCAACCTGGTAGATTCAGTCCAGGCAGGTCCAGTCCCTTCCTCCCAGTCTGAGCCTAGCAACCCTGCATAAGCTCCAGGTTTCAAACAGCCAACTCATGCAATGAGCACAGGACCCGGTCCCATTGCCTGGATGCCTCCCAAACAGATCAAGCCAATCAACTATCTCACCCATTCAGAGGAACTGATCCAGTAGGGGGCCCCTCAGCCATTGGTTGATAGTTCATGTGATTCCATTCATTTGGCTATTTGTCCCTGTGCTTTATCCAACCTTGGTTTCAACAATTCTCACTCATATAAACCCTCCTCTTTCTTGCTAATTAGACTCCCAGAGCTCCACCCTAGGCCTAGCCATGGATCTCTGCATCCAGATCCCTCAGTCATTGGATGTTTGGTCATCCCATCATCAGAGTAGGTCAGTTCAGACTGTCTCTTTACCATTGCCAGCAGTCTATTGCAGGGGTATCTCTGTGGATTTCTGTGGGCATCTCTAGCACTTTGCTTCTTCCTATTTTCATGTGGTCTTTATTTACCATGGTCTCCTAGTCCTTGTTCTCCCTCTCTGTTCTTGATCCAGCTGGGATCTCCAGCTCCCCCAAGCTCTCTTTCCCCCGACCCTCACCCTTCATTACCCCCACTCATGTCCAGACTGTTCATGTAGATCTCATCCATTTATCCATCATTGGGCAATCCCTGTGTCTTTCTTGGGGTCCTGTTTTCCAGGTAGCCTCCCTGGTGATGTGAGTAGCAGTCTAGTCATCCTCGTTCCACATCTAGAATCCTCCTATGAGTGAGTACATACCATGTTTGTGTTTCTGAGTCTGGGTTACCTCACTCAGGATTATTTTTTCTAGATCCATCCATTTGCCTGCAAACCTCATGATGTCATTGTAGCACAGACACTGAACAAAACAATCAATCAATGGGACCTCTTGAAACTGAGAAGCTTTTGTAGAGCAAAAGATAAGGTCAATAAGGCAAAGCGACAGCCTACAGAATGGGAAAAGGTCTTCATCAATCCCACATCTGACAGAGGGCTGATATCCAGAATATATAAGGAACTCAAGAAATTAGACATCAAATGCCCAACAGTCCAATTAAGAAATGGGCTATAGAACTAAACAGAGATTCTCAACAGAGGAAACTCAAATGGCTGAAAAATATTTAAGGAATTGCTCAACATCCCTAATCATCAGGGAAATGCAAATCAAAACAAATCTGAGATACCACCTTATGCCCATCAGAATGGCTAAGATCAAAAACACTGAAGACAGCTTATGCTGGAGAGGATGTGGAGCTAGGGGAACTTTCCTCCACTGCTGATGGGAATGCAAGCTTGTACCACCACTTTGGAAATCAATATGGCGCTTTCTTAGAAAACTGGGAATCAATCTCCCCCAAGATCCAGCTATACCACTCTTGGACATATACCCAAGGAATGCTCAATCATACCACAAGAGCACTTGCTCAGCTATGTTCATATCAGCATTGTTTGTAATAGCCAAAACCTGGAAACAACCTAGATGCCCTTCAACTGAAGAATGGATAAATAAAATGTGGTACATATACACAATGGAACACTACTCAGCAGAGAAAAACAATGACATCACTGCAGGGTTTTGAATGGCAAAATGACAAAGTCAGATTTGTGATTAACATGGATATCTCTGAAAGACACAAGAGCAAGATAAATGCATGGAGGTAGTAGGTAATGGCACTTTGTTGTATGTAGACAATATTTCCTGGGCTCATTTGCTATGAAGGTATTGATTTGTGTTAGAATCTGGGAAAATTCTGAAGATAATATTAAAATAATTAGGCCATAGTTAGAAGCATATAAAATAATATGAAATTTAAAAAATCCCTGCCAGATTAGTGACCATATCTACTTGAAGACTATAACAGCAACAGCCCTCTGATTATGCAGGAAGGTTATTAATTCAACTATGGACAGTTAATATGGTGTTTGATGCCCACTGGGAATGTTAAATTAGCAATATGGGATGAAATTCAACAGAATGATGCAAGTAGGCAGTAATTTAGAATATCCCTTTCAAAAAACTTTAAAATAGTTTTGAACAAGAAGTATATCAGAGTCATTGGAGAAATTATCTGAGGACTGATACCAGAAGCATTCTAACATTAATAGTTAAAAAGACACTTAACCAGAAAAGAAAAGGAGGAACAAATACAAATGAGAACAGACATTCAAGAATGTAAAGGGTATTTGGAGATAGTCAGAAGAACTGTATCAAGGAGTACAGTGTAGACAAGTTTCTAAACAGTCTTATTAAATAAGAAACACAGAACCAAATAAAGGGGTGAAAGCCACAGTGATCAGAGAAATAGAAACAGCTACCAACTAACTTTAGTTCACCACACCACCATCATTTTCCAAGAGAACCAAGGAACTTCTTCATGTCTAAACTTTGCCTTTATTGCCTTGCTGTTCTGCCTTCTCATTTGCTCTTAGCTCAGCCACCTCACTTCCTCATTACTGCCTGTATGTACAGACTTCCAGATCTCTATGGTTGGCACTGGGATTAAAGGCATGTGTCACCATGTTTGTCTGTGTCCTTGAAAAGAGACTCTGTCTGCCATGTGATTAGATTAAGGGCATGTGCTATCACAGCCTAAATTTTGTTTATGGCTGGCTATCTATGTCCTCTGATCTCCAGGCAAACTTTATTTATTAGTATACAAATAAAATTTCACTACATTTCAGCAAAAATAAAATATCTCATTTTCTCTTTTTTTCTAATAAAAATAAAAAAATTATAGCTAATATAAGAAAAAACTATATACAATAAGTACAATATTTATGTACAACATATACAATCAATAAATATATCAACAATGTCTAGTCCATTTTCATTTGACAAATTCAGAGAAAATATTCCATTATATATCCTATTTTGGTCAGTCCAAAATGCATCTGTTCACTTTTTATTCTAACTTATATTACTAATAGAGAACTATCTTATGGTATTTTTCAAATTTATACATTTTAGGCCTTTTTAGTGGGCTTCTTTTCTGAAATTCATAGCAAGGAGTACTGTAACTATAACTATTTAATCTTCAGTTCCCTCAGACCCAAGAAGGAAATATTATTACCTAGTAAAACAGGAAATGCAATCGAGGGACTTACAAAAAATTGTGAGTTGATAGAAACAGCCAGCTGCCTGCACAGTCACCAAGGTTTCTCCACAATGCTGGGGCATCATCTTCAGCCTATATGCTTAGCATATCTGACAGATTCATTTGTGAAGTAGGATGTACACAATGCCTACAGTTAAACCTCATATTTAATGTGAGAATTCCATGTACCAAATAAACTTCAATTCCACCAGAGTCCTGTCATGATTCAGGATTTTAAATTCTAGAAATTGTTGGTGTTTTGGGAATTAGGCTGTCCATTCTTCTTGGCTTATGGGTGGCTGCATCTTGGGATCCCATTCTTCTCTGCATCCCACTCTTCTCTGCTTGTGAGTGGCTTCACTCTTTTATTAAATGCCCATCTACCATTGAGATCTTAGACTCCATCAGCTTAGTTACTCTTTTAGGAATAACTGTTTCAGCTACTGTTCCACTGCATGCCAGAAACCATTGGTCTACTACCAGTTCAGTTGCCTTTGAAGAAAGGGGTCCTGTACCTATTCCAGATTGCTAAGGCCATTTCAGTGATGGTGCCATATTGGCCTGACCTCAGAGGATGCCTGTTGCTAAAGCTGCAACTACACTTGTCTCAACAAGGATTGGTAGTCCTTTGTTTTGTGTCCTGTCTGTCCATTTTGGATAGCATACTGTTAGCAGTCAGTTCAAGGTCACTTTGTTGCCCAGTGGCTAACTTTTGTCACAATGAAAGTTAATTCCATATGCAGTTTTCTTCAATGCTCATGTCTTCTCTGAAGTAGATTGTTGCTGCCAGAAGCTGACATGTCTCATAGTCATAAAAAAAGAAAAATATATATAAGTTATTAAAACATTTTAAATTCCATATTCTGTAGATCTCTGGACATTTGAAGATGACCTGTCTATTTAAAATATATCTCTGCATAGCCTTGAAAACATACCTAATATGACTACAAGTTTGATTGTAATGTCTGACTACTAACTTTCATTTCTTTATATGCTAATAGTTGGTAATAATAACATTCAAGGATTAACAAATTACATTACATTGTTAAATGAATTGTATAAGTACAATATCCTGAACACAATTAGAAATATATATACAGCATTTTCTAACAATATCAATCTCAATATATAATTTACATACAATATATAAAAATCCAATCCAATGTATTTAAACTAGTAATTGTGTTTTAAAAGTAGTTTCAATAATCTACCTTTTTATTTATATCATATCTATATCCTCTCTTTTCTTTTCAGAGTAGACTCAATAATCTAACCTCTATTCTATCATTTCTATGCATCTTTTTTCTAAACAAGAACCTTAAATCTAATCTCCTTTGTTTAGCCCTTTTCCTAATCACTAACAACAACAACTTGCAATCAACCCACCTGAACAATGAAAATTATCCCAAACTTAAAACCCACTGAAGGAAACCACCCACCCCACCCCACCTCTTTGGGAATGTGGGTGTCTTGTTCTTAAAATGGCTTCCTGCTGTTTGTGGGTGAATGCATATTTAGGGAATTCTGAAATGGAAAATTTTGGGTTAGTTGTCAAGTCCTAGGAAAGGCAGCTATATCATTTGTTGTCCAGTTTCTGCATAATGTCAAAGTTCAAGGCTTATCTCAAGTTCTTGTTCAAGTAGTCTGTGAAACTTAATCAGTTCTGAGCAGTTTATAGTCCAAAGCTCATCTTGGGTGATATTTTTCAGTTTAGTGGTATTATTATTGTCCATGTGGAATCATTGTTGTAGGACCCCATCATATTTCTGGAGACTTCAAGTTATGATTCCCTGTAGAAAACTGATAGAGACTTGAACATAAAAAAGATGTATAGGCAGTTAAATGAAGCCTTGAACATTTATGACCTGAAGAGGACAATTTGGATGCTAAAATTCTAGTGCAATATTGTCACATCTGCACCTATGCCTACTAAACTGTCCAAGAAAATATCATTTATTCATACTTTAAATTTTGGGCTTTATTCATTTATAGATGTTTGCCAAAAAATTTCACTTTATGGTTTCTCCTGAATTTCCTGTTCTCTCTGCTACAGCTGTTCTATCATCCTTAACAGCCTAGTTTATTTCAACAGGCATTTGGTTATTTAATTGCTCTGAGTAAGTGTTTCTTCTATGATGGCAGGAAAGTTATAAACTGAATTTACTATGGAGGCCTACATGAGGCCTCTTTGAGAGTTTCCTGAGGACAGGGTAAAGGATTACCTTGCCTGTCCCTTGTTGATCTACATTTGTTGGTCCAATGTTTACCCTTACCACACCTTCAGCATAATCCAGAAGGGAGGGGCATTCTGTTGACCTTGTTCCTTGAATAAACATTCTTTCTAGGAATGCCCTGTTTACACTCACTTTTCAAATGTCCTTGTTTTCCACACCCAAAACATCTGACATTATTTCCTCAATCCTTTTGAAATTGCTTCTATCCACATATCCTCATGGTCATGAGACTGTCATATTAATTGTGTCCCTGATCCAAACCTTCATGGGTGCAGATCTTGCCTTTAACAGCCTGATTATTATTTTGCATGCTGCATTTGCACTCTCAAAAGCAAAAGATTCAATTATTATCTGTCTAGCTTCTGAATTTGGCATGATTCTGTTTACTGCTGAAGACAGCCTTAGTAAGAAATTAATGAAGTATAACTTTTGTGAATGATTCAATTTTCTTTCCTTCTTCCTCAATTCTGTCCTTTGCATTCCTGCCTGTCATGTGGCATAGAATTAAGTTTTGGTTATCATATAAATATTGTCTTTTTATATCAGCATATTGGCCTTCTCCAAGAAGCTGAACCTGGGAAATTTCCACACCTCTCACTCTACATTGATATTCTATTGTCTTAGCCTCATCCTTAAACCAAGTGTTCCACTGTAATTGTGCTCCAGGCTCCAGGAAAGCTGTTATCAATTCTTTCCAGTCCTGAAGAATAATCCTATTATAAGTTGACCACAAGTTAACATTTGCTTTACAAATGGAGAGTGCATGCCATAGGATACTATAACTACCTTAAACCTCCTTAAATCTAACATTTCCACTGGTGTCCACTTAGCTTCTACATGCCCTTGAGCAGGTAGTTTCTGTATGGTTATTGGATAAATGAAGTTTGATTGTTTAAAAATAGGCTGTTTTTCTCTAATGGTATAATTCAATTCTGAAATAATTTCACCTTTAAATTCTTCTCTCTGGGTCTGAATTTTTCTATAATTCATTTTAACAGGTTTTTCTAAAACTTTTTTCTTGGCAATTAAATTGACCAACTTTTTAACACTAAAATAAGGATCATTAAACAAATATGTATAATTGATGTTATATACATCCTATCAACATTAATTATCCTCTCATGTAATTGTTCCATTTTCAGACTGCCTAATGTGTTATCAAAGACCAGTTTCTTTCCATTGTAAAGATACTTCCCATTTTTTTTTTTTTTTTTTTTTTTTTTTTTGGTTTTTCGAGACAGGGTTTCTCTGTGTAGCTTTGCGCCTTTCCTGGAACTCACTTGGTAGTCCAGGCTGGCCTCGAACTCACAGAGATCCGCCTGGCTCTGCCTCCCGAGTGCTGGGATTAAAGGCGTGCGCCACCACCGCCCGGCTGATACTTCCCATTTTTTAATGTAGGAATTTTTTTCTCTTTTAATTTGTTTTTCCCTTTATGGTATCAGATATTTTAACTGACTTACCAAGTCTGCATAGAAGAATAGAAGTCCAAAGGAATTTCACAGCAGCTACCTAGCATAGTTGCAGTCTGAGATGGGAATCGATATATATATATATATATATATATATATATATATATATATATATATAGAGAGAGAGAGAGAGAGAGAGAGAGAGAGACAGAGACAGAGACAGAGACAGAGAGACAGAGAGGAAGCGAGAACTTACTACCTGTGAGGAGAAGAAAGAAAAAACCTAAAAGCTAAAGTCCAGCCATGTGCTCTGGCTTGAGCCATTTCTGGCCTGAGCCATACGTGTGTAAGCCCACAAGCAGTCTAGCTGCTTATAGCTCTAGCCCCTAGTATCTCTGACCATGTGAGTTGGAGATCTGTCTGCAAGCAGCTCCAGCTGCTTGTGGCTGGATTGTTTGTAGCTCCGGCCAGACCAGGGGCCTATAAACTCTGGCAAAGCTGGGGTCTGTAACCCCTGGCCTGTAAGGCCACCAATAGATTTTAATGAATTCTTGCCACATGGGTACCAATTGTAGATGAATTTCTAAACAATCTTATTAAATAAGAAGCACAGGGCTAAATACATGGGTGAAAACCATAGAGATCAGAGAAATAGGAATAGCCCTAACTAACCTTAGCTCACAACAATGCTGTTGCTTCCCAAGAGAACCAACAAACCTCTTTCTGTCTTACCTGTGCATTATCACCTTACTGTTCTTCCTTATCTTTGACTCAGCCCAGCCACCTCACTTCCTCATCACTGCCTGTCTGTACAGACCTTCAGGTCTCTATAGTTGGTACTTGGATTAATGGTGTGTGTCACCATTCTTGGCTATGTCCTTGAAAACACAGAAACTCTGTTTGCCATGTGATCAGATTAAGGGCATGTGCTACCACCATTATGGCTAGATATCTATGTCCTCTGATCACCAGGCAAACTTTATTTATTAATATACAAATAAAATATTACCATAGTACAGAGTGATCAAATTTGTCCAAGTGCTGCTGAATTGCCATGTGACATAAGTCACAAAATAATGTGCTTGAAGGTTGCTACAGATGAATGAATTACAGAAACTTTGATTTTTAAATTTCCAAGTCACATATTTTATTTTTGCTAGTCACATATCTACCATTTTACTTCTTTCATCTTATTATTCGAATACATGATTGTATTTGCAATGTATAGATTCATTCAGTAACATGGTCACCATATTTGTAGGTAGAAAATATGAGCACCTAACAATATCCTCTTTGATTCTCTTTTTTACTTTTATATTATAGCTGTATTTATATCTGTTTATACATATAAATGTACATAAATACATGTATAAAATAAAATTTGAAATAGTAAGCAATATATAATTTTTGATGACAAACAAGAGTAATAAGAGAATGACACTATGAAAATATCCATTATAGAATTTCATTGTCTAAAGCTTTAATATGATTGTAAGAATTTGTTTCTTGTTGTTCACTCTAGTAGACCTTCACAAATCTGTTGCAAGTTAAGGAGCCAATTCCACAAACTGTATTTTCAAAGAAATTAAAACATTTTGTAAATTTAATAACAGCATTCTTATCTTATATATTTCATATCACTGTTTCAATCACACATTAAATGAGTAAGACTGTCTTCCATTTGAAGTGTTGAATTCTTATGTAAGTGCATTAAATATAGTAACCTTAGCACTCAAAGCTATAGAACTCAAAGCACTGACTGGCCTAGAGAGACATTAAAATTTGTTATGACTTTGAAGATTTTAACAAGACTGAACTTTTAAAGTACTCAAAATTTTTAAGTACTGTGAGACTTTTAAAGTTTAGATTCTGTTTTATATCGAGATTTTATATTAATATGAGCTCTTTAGAACAAATGAGAAAAGAAATGTTCTAGCTGAGTAGTGGTATTAGTATGACCATTTTGATAACATGAAAATTTGTTTAGGCTTTTAAAATTTTACTGTCAATTTATTTATTGATTTTACTATTACATTATTTGCTTTTTATTTTCAATGTGGATCTTATTACATTCATATCTAGAAACTTGAATTCACTTGTAAAAAAATTGAGAAATAAACTATAATAGAGTTGGAACTAGAAAAAAAAAAGAAAAACATTACTTCTGTAACCTCTTTCATTAGTCATGTGGCTTTTTGTTAATATTTTTTTCCTTCCTTAGCTCTTAAAACTATCCTCTTTTGTTCTCTGTTCTAAATTTGTACCATAACCATATTTATATCTGTGTATAAATACTAGATGTGTGTGTGTGTGTGTGTGTGTGTGTGTGTGTGTGTGTGTGTGTGTGTTGAGGGATATTTGATCACACTGTGCCAAGATGTTTCACTGCTTTACCCCACCTGCCTAATGTACCTTCTGATTTGTTTAATAAAGAGCTGAGTGGCAAATACCAAGGCAGGAAAGGATAAGTGGAACTTCCAGGAAGTGATAGGAACTCTGGGAAGAATCTGAGAGTTGTAGATTTACCAGCAAGACTGAGGGGGAGTGGAATGTATGATACTGAGGAGAGGTAATGAGCCACATTGCAGGGCAGAATGTAGATTAATATAAATGTTTATTTTGAGTTCTAAGATATAGTTGAGAACAAGTCTAAGCTAAGGCTAAGCTTTCATAATTAATATGGAGTCTTTGTGTCATTATTTGGGAACTGTCAATACAAAAAAAGTATGACTATATGAATTTATACAATATGTGTAGGAAACAACTTTTTAAGTAGTAAACAAAATTTAATTATAGGGTGATGAGCAAAATCAATGAGATAATGATACTATAATTATATACATTATATAATTTCATTATTGAAAGTGTTTAACCTTTCAGTATTAGTCTATTATATTTCTATTTATGCATTTCAATAGAATCTCTATAGTATCATCTGTGCATTGGTCCAATTTCTACATGACTAGGAATTTCTCAGTTCCACACTCATGTCTTCCAGATTTGTTCTCAATTTCATAACACAAGTTTTATTTTCTAGGTTATAAATACTGTAACTTAGAGTCTATTAACATCAAAATAACCCATAAATTAAACATTGAAAATTATAAGAATTAGTAATATTTTGCATTAAATTTAAATTGGTTTTTATTACCTGTATACTATTTATCACAATTTGACAAAAATAAAATTTGATATTAATGAAGTTAAAATAAGTAATTACTCAAAAGTTATTATCTATTGTTCATACTACATAAACAAAATCAGATTAAAGGCTGCTCTGCATTACAACTGTACAACTTGCCCAGAACTAAAACACACCAGGAAATGTGTTTTTTTTCATAAGGAATTGACTTACTTTTCCCTTTTTAAATCCATAAATGCTACATGGGAAATTAACTACATTGTAACCATGACTACTCAAAATTCTGATGACTCAATAATATTTAGGGACAAAATCTCTATTTTGTAACAAAATTTGACACCTTATCGACTCTTCCTTCTTTGAAAAAAAATTATCCTATGTACTGCTATGGATATTGCTCTGTATAAATAAAACACTGATTGGCCAGTAGCTAGACAGGAAGTAAAGGTGGGAATAACAGAGAGGAGAATTGAGAAAACAGGAAGGAAGAGAGACCTGCCAGCCACCATGACAAGCAAGATGTAAGGTACCAGTAAGCCACGAGCCACATGGCAACTTATAGTTAATAGAAATGGGTTAATTTAAGATAGAAGAAGTAGATAAGAAGCCTGCCATGGCCATACAGTTTATAAATAATATAAGCATCTGAGTGATTATTTTATCCGTGGATTGTGGGACTGTGGGAGTTTGGTGGGACCTGGAGAAAAGCTCTCCAGCTACAATATACTATACTCTATAGATAGGCATTTTTAAATTGATAAGATTCCTCTTTCCCTATCCAGACTGAAATCAAGATGACACAATTTTTCCTTAATCATCCTTTAAAGTTTTGTTTTTAAGTTAATGAACTCATGTTCATTCACTTGTAAGAGCTTTATTATGACATTTAGTCATCTGTTATTTTTTCTTAGAGCAATTATTAGACTTCACTATTATTAAACAACTTAGAAATAATGTTTTTTTTAATCCCCCCCGCAAGGAAGAATGAAATAAACATTCAAAATAACTAGAAAAAAACAAGAAATTTTAGGAAGACTGTTTTAATATTTGTTCCTTATTGTGGCAATATTTTATCTGTGTACCCCATTAAACCTTATCTGAATGTGAGTGGTAAAAATCAGTAACTATGGTAAACATAGAAGTCAGGCAATGGTAGCACATGCCTTTAATCATAGCATTCAGGAGGCAGAGATTCATATGGATCTCTGTAAGTTCCAGGCCACACTGGGAACACGGCCAGGCATGGTGGCACAAGCCTTTAATCTCAGAACAAACCATGGAGGTCTGGAGATCTGTACAGACAGACAGGAAGTAACAGAGCTTGGCAAGTAAAGGAAGTGATGTAGCTTGGCAGTGATAGGAAGTGAGATGGCAGGGATAGAAAGACATATAGGTATGGGTATAGAAGAAGTAGGTCTTTTTGGAGGCTGAGGGTTAGTAAAGTGAGGTTGGCTGTGGCTTTTTGTATTTCTTTGATCTCTCAATCTTAGATCCAATATCTGGCTCTGGGTTTTGTTTGTCTTGGTTTGGTTTGGGTTTTTTGTTTGTTTGTTTGTTTTTTCTAATAAGATTGCAAGCAATTCATTTTTCATAGTATTGCTTCTAAATTATGGATGATTACTAATTCAATTATTTTATTTCACTTTTAAAATATACCTTTCTATCATTTCAATCTATGATTGTCTTCTGAGATAAATTTTTTCCTCCAGTTTACTTAATTTACAAATTGTTACAGGAACCACTGAAAGACCCCCGAAGGCAGTCTTCCCTCTGGAGAGACCCTCGCCCAGAGATCACACCGAGACCACGAGTCAGATGCAAACAGCAAGAGGCTTTATTCAGGAACACGTGTACCCAGGGCAACACAGTCCCTCAAGAGACTCAAGAGACTGGCACGCCCACGGGTTGGAGCGGAGGGTTTTTATAGGGTCGGGCAGCAGGAGCACGAGGGGGCCGGGTTCAAACTCAGGGCAGCTCACGGTTTACAGGGTTCTGATTGGACGATTCAAATGAGGCCGGGTTCAAACTCAGGGCAGCTCGTGGTTTCCCCCCCCCCCCCCCCGGAGCTTGACACGCCTGCTGTCTGGCTCCAAGTTGTTTTTCTGACCTTTAGTACCCTTTTCTGGGGCCAGGAGGCCGGCCGTAGACACCCCGCGCTTTTCAGACCTTTCTCGAAATGGCGTTAGGCTAAGCTAGTATGCTGGGGTCTTTCACCACTTTAGTATTTAATTTGCTAACTATAAGCAGAAATCAATATAAAAGTAGAGAATGACAAATACTGGTACAGTTAAATTAAGTTTATGGATTAAATGCAATTGTAAAACACACAAAAAATAGCCCAGTTAAATTGTCTACTGTAATTGAGGAAAGCTTTTAACTCTGTAATTTAAAAAAAAAATAATAATAATCTCTCATACTTTTTGGTAACTCTTTGCAATTATTCAGAATAAATCAGATAGTAAAGTGATTTGTTGTGCCAGCCTTGAGATCTCCATTCAAGCTTCAGAAATAATGTAAATGTAGGAAGAGAGAACTGTCTCAGCAAACATCCTCTCATGTCCACAGGCATGATGTGGTACATACTCTCATTTACTCTTCATGACAACACATGCACACACACACACACACACACACACACACACACACACACACAGGCACACTCACACAACAGACACACACATAGCACAGCTACACTCAGACATACACACAGAAACAACACACAGAAACATACACAGACTTGCACATAACATACACACAGACACACACACAGATACAACATATACACACACAGACAAAATACATATAGCAAGAAGAATAAAGGAGAAGGAATAGGAAAAGGAGAAAAAGAAGAGGATGAAGAAAACTGGGAAAGTAATTTGTTTAAATACATACTGTAAACCACTAGTTGTTTTAATATTTACTAGAAAATACATATATGAAAATCTAGAAATACAAGGATATTTTAAAAATTGAAATATAGAAATGTAAGGAAATCTTAGAAAATTAAAATATCAGAAAAATTTATAGTAATCTTTGGAATGTGTCTTTTGAAATTTCTCTCTGAGATTGGATATTTCTGAAGATTTATGTTTTGGTTAGGCATTCACATTTTCCCTTCATTTTGTAATTTTTAGAGACTTAAGGCTTCATGTACAGAAACAAAGGAAGGAAAATATAAAGATGTGCAGAAAATTTTATGTAGTGCTCAGAGAAACAGAGATTGATATTAATTTGGTACTGAGTATAAAGTATGGTTTTCTACAGTGGTTATCAAGTCCCCTATGGTCTGAATATTAGGTGAGTGCCTTAGACTTGAAATAAAGTCAGCAAAGCAGAAACACTTCTGAAGTATGACAGAAAAAATAAGAACTACCAGGGAATCACCATACCCTGTTCCACTTCATCCAGGGGGGCTCTTAATGTGATAGAGTCATATGTGGAGTCCATAGTACAACAATAATTTCTCTAAGCCATATTTTAAACAATACTATTTGATTTTCTTGTCTTATTGTACTTGTTGGGAACCAACACTACAAAATTAAAAATAAATAATTAAAGTTGGCAGTTTTCCTGCTACAGGTTGTGGAGAGTACATTACAAATGATCTTTAGTTCTATGTTTTTGTAATATATTCAGTTTTTGGATTTTATAATTTAAATCAACCGTTATCACTATCTTAATATATCATATCAATATTAACTTGTGCCAATTTTGAAACATCTGAGTTGAAAGACTTAAGTGAATAATTGCCTTAATTGTTAATTGATTTGGAAGTGGCAAACTCATTGTAGAAGGTAACATCCCTTGGTAGGTGGGCCTACCTGTTAATATGAAAGGGGGCTGGTCAAGCCAGGGGAAGCAAGCCAACAAAGAGCATTCATTTCCTCCCTGGTCTTTACAACTCTTCTGGAGTCCAGTCTCTAGCCTTAAGTTCTTGCTTTAGCTTTCCTCAATGATTGACTGTGGTGTGGTTCGGTAAATTGAAATAAACTATTTCATCTTCAAGTGATTTTTTATTAGAACTCTTGTTTTGAGGGATGGGACTGCATGATAGTATGCCTTGGGATATTTTACAGATGGAAGGTAGAGAATTTTGAAGCTTTAGGATAGAAATGAGCTATTGTGGAAATTGGGAAGATAAGGTTGAGAGCAACCAATCAACCAGTCAGTAACCATGTTCTAATCTTGGATTGTGTTGTTTTGGAAAGAATTTTGAGAGTCCCTGAAAGAGTCTATTGAAATTGAAATTGTTCCTTTGACAGTTTGAATAATAATATGCTGTTTATGACCAGATTACACTCAAGAATAAATTGTTATTAAGAATATTCCAGTATGACTGAAGTGAAACTTCTGCTTTACTGAGATAGATACTGCCTATTTGGTGTGAAAAATCATCTGTGTTTAATTAGAAACCACAGTAAGTATGCAGGGCCTGTGGTTCAGAGGGGGGCATGAAACTCCTCTGCAACATTAGGGCATTCATCTTCAGCCTTTAGGCCTAGAGTTTCTCAGTTGCTTCTCCCAGTTTCCTGCAGAGTATCTGGCAGTCTCTTCTGCAAAGTAGGAACCTGAAGGACCATTTCACCTTGTTTTGGCAAAATTTAGTGGTCATATTTCCATGGGTCATGCATGTCCAATCAATATAACATTTTGTGTAGCAGTCCAGGCAAGAACAATTTCTTGCCCAAATGGCTAACTTTTGCAATAAGGAAAACAAGTTCCATATGGAGTTTCTTCAATCTCCATCATTTCTCTGAAGTAGATTGGTGCTGCCAGGAGCAGACATGTCTCACTATCCAGAAAGTCTAAGCTATTAAAACATTTCAAATGCCATATTTTGTAGGTCTTTGAAGTGTTTGAAGAGTACCTACCTAATTGAAATATATCTATGTATACCTAGAAAACTTGACTAAAATGACTATAAGTTTGATTATCATAGATGAACTATTAATCTGTATTTCTTAATTATTACATGTTACAATCTCAAATGAGCTGTACAAAAATAATACCTTAAACAAGATAAGAAATATATATATATTTCAAAATATATAACAAAATTAACTTTAAATTTTAAATAAACTAAAATCTGTAGCAATGTAAAACATTTTAAATGTTGTTGCTGTTAAATAGTAGATTCAATAATTTGCCCTTTCATCCTATCATATCTATAACATTCCCTTTCTTTCTTTAGGAAGAGATTGCATTTATAATCAACACCCTTTAAATAAAAATAAACATTTATAAACAATACTTTGGGAATTTGGGTGTAGATTTCCATACTACTACCTGCTAATTAGGGGTATATACAGTCTTATGGGAATACTGAAAAAATTAAGAATTTTAGTTAAATCTTGGCTGTAGTAGTATTTGAGGATGATTTGTCTCAGCCAGTTGCTTTGTTATTGATTTTGGATGTTGGATCATTTGGGCCATGGTATTATTAGAGACCTTTCAAGGGGATCTTGGTTGATCAAACCATATTAGCCTGGAAACAATCCACAGGTTCCCATCTTCTGTGTAAACAAGAGAAGAACCGCTTTTCCAAAGCAACATATCCTTAGACACAAATTTTAAAGTCAATATACCTTTAATAAATAAATATATATATATATATATATATATATATATATATATATATATTAGAAGCAGGCAGGATATTGGTTTAACTCAGCAGCTTTTACAATAAAATATCTTTCTGCAGTTAAAACTCCCAAAGACAATATAATCCAGACTCTGTGAGTGATTCCCATCTTTACATGGCTTATTTTTTATATTACTTTTACTGTAATATAAACTCTTTAAAGACTTTATTTTTTAAAACTATTTCCTTATATAACTAAATATATTCCTATTTCCCTCTCTTCCAAGCCTATGTACATTTTTACACACACTGTAAACTGTTTAGAGTTTAATTCCATCTGAATCTGTCTTATTGTTAATCTATAATTCTTCTCTGACTCGGAGAGATTGTAAACCACTAAGCTGCAGAACTAGGACCAATATAGCAGCCTTGACTGCTGAATGCACCCACCTTAACTTCCAAACATGGCAGAAGTATGCTTACCACCAACTAGGGGAAACAATGAGTCTATGCCTCCAACATGCAATATGCAGCTCAAAACCCCTTTTTTTTTTTTTTTTTTTTTTTTTGATCTGTACTAGCGAAAGCTAAATACCATGCAGTGTGATGTGTGGCTTGGAGACATCTCTGTGTACTGAAGTCGGAATCTGCCATGATGTAGGTCAAGCCCACATGCCACAATCCCACAATGGCCAAGGAACTTGTCACTGTACCACAGTCTACCATAAGCAACATGACTAGGAAGGTGTTCTTAGCTACATTTATAATCTATTGTTAAGCTCTCTCAGGTTTTAGGTGGAAACACTTGACACCATGTCTGGATGCCATTTGTAACTGGAAGTTTTTGAGCCAAATGTAGTCAGAAGTTTCTCTGGTCCTGTCCACCCCCCACTCCACCCCCTCACAGTCCAGACAAATCTCTCTCACCAGCAGTCCTGCAGCATCTTGGACTCAGGTAAACACACAAAGGCTTATATTATTTACAAACTGTATGGCCTATGGCAGGCTTCTTGCTGGCTAGCTCTTACAACTTAACTCAACCCATAAACTATTAATCTATGTTTTGTCACATGTTCCGTGTCTTTACCTGCATCCCATTACATGCTGCTCCTTTGGCAGCTTGCTCATGTCTCTCCAGACTGCACCTTTCTCTTTCCTGTCTCTCTCCTTCGATTTCCTGCCTGCTTCTAAGCTTCCTTGCCACAGACCAAAGCAGCTTATTTATTAACCAATGGGAGCAACATATATTCATAGCATACAAAAAGACATCCTCCAGCAGTGGTCCCCAAAAGGAATGGAATGTGAACCTTTGTTGGAGTATGTGTGGCCATGTAGGAGGAATTGTGTCACTGTGGTATAGGCTTTGAGATCTCCTATGCTCATGTTATACCCAATGACACATACCACTTTTTGTTCCTGCATGTCAAAATGTATGACTTTAAGCTCTTTCTCTAGCACCATGTCTACCTGAATGTCACCATGTAGCACCATGAGGACAATGGACTAAACTTCTAAAAATGTAACCCACCCCAATTAAATGTTTTTTCTTTTGTAGGAGTTACCATGCTCGTGGTGTTTCTTCACAGTAAAATAAATCATAAGATAGTCAGTACTGAAGATCCAGCTTCAGTGATCCCATTGCATATTAGAGATGCTAATTCCTCGAAACATCTAAGAAGGGCAGTCACAGAAGAAGAGTGAAATTGCCCTGAGCTTAACAAACAAGCTTTTTGGGTCATAAATGAAGAGGACTGAGAAGTGAAACTTCCAAATCCTTTGAAACCCAGAAGACTATGAATGAGACCCAGACATCAGACACTGAGATATTTATACCTTTTTACTTTGGTTTTGCTTTGATCATATTAGATGTACCCTGGTTCTTCCCTCTTGTAATAATAAATTATGTAACATATTGATTTTAAAGAAAGTAAAAGTTATGAGATTTTGGATTTTCAAAAGAACTTAAACTTTTAAATTAATTTTTTGTAAAGGTTGTAGCACTTTTAAAAGTTGAAATAGAAGGGAAGGTAAGGAAGAACAATAGAGAAGAAAATTATAGGACATAGATGCTATGCTATGAAATGGAAAAAATAAACTTTTTAAATTAGGAAAAGCAAAAGTGGTCAATAGAGAAAGAAAGCAAGAGGTAATAGAGTGGAAATAACACTAAGGAAAATTGAGAAATCCATAAGGGAAATATATTCTTTTATGATTGCTTAAAATACCTACTCACCATATGTGTGAATGAATAACAATGACTTTAAGAAGATGAAAGAGGTCCTTAAAGAGGAAATGAAAAACTCTCTTATAGAGGAAATAAAAAAAATTCCATTAAAGAAATGGAAGAAAAAAAAAAACAAACAAAAAATTGGAAGAAATCAAAGAAAGCCAAGAAAAAGTAATTAAACAGATGAAGGAAACAATTCAAGATTTAAAAATTGAAATTGAGACAATATAGAAAACACAAACTGAGGGAATAATGGAAATAGAAATCCTGACTAAATAAACAGGAACTACAAAAGCAAGCATAACCAACCAAATTCAAGTGATGGAACAGAGAATCTCTGACACTGAAGACACAATAGAGAAAATAGATTTGTCAGTCAAAGTAAACACTAAAGACCAAAAAGTTGTAACACAAAACGTCAAAGAAATTCGCGACACCATGAAAAGACCAAACCTAAGAATAAAAAGGATAGAAGAAGGAGAATACCAACTCAAAGGCACAGAAAATATATTCAACAAAATCATAGAAGAAAACTTTCCTAACCTAAAGAAAGAAATACCTATGAAGATACAAGAAGCTTACAGAACACTGAATAGGCAGGATCAAAAAAAAAAGTCCCCTTGACACATAATAATTAAAACACTAAACATACAGAACAAAGAAAAAATATTAAGAGCTGCAAAGGAAAAGGACCAAGTAACATATAAAGGCAGACCCATCAGAATAGCACCAGACTTCTCAATAGAGACTATGTAATTAGTTTACATGAAGTCATGCTACTTATATAGAGAGCTACTCCCAAGAACCATAAGCAATCTTATAAAAACCTCAGTTCTAGGCATGTAGAACTTGCCTCTGAATTGTTCATCATAGGAGTCAAAGAATCTCCCCCAAACAATAAAGTCTATTGGCATTATTCTTGATTATTCTCCTGTGGAAATTGAAGGTCAGACTCTTTTGATGAAGGCACCACATACTTCAAAAACAGGACTTGGATGAACTGAGTTGTGAACAACCTATAAGCCTTTTCTCTGTGTACAATTTTTCATAGTATACTAAGGTGCAAAAAAAGTATCAATGAAAAAAGTATTAATTAGACTACCCACCGATAAAGCTTATGAACCTCTACAGTGACTGGTGTGGCAAGATATCCCAAAAATTATAATAGTGGCAATATAACTTTATTGGCCTGGCAAAATTTCTTCTTTGGTGCTGTGATAATACTTTATTTACAGTTGGAATTCAAGATTTATCCATAGGAAGGAACTCATGACTGATACTGGAAATACAGCTCTCTACCTGTGGCAAGAAACCCCATTACTGCTGCTTCTCTGAAGCAGTGCACTTTTTAATGACATTACAAATTCATATGCTCATGCCCACAGATAAATATAGCTTTCACTAAACAGCCAATCATAGTGGTAAGCACCAAAGAAGATTCTTTTTGAAGCAGATACATTTCTTTACAAAAATCTACAACTTTTCAAGGTGAATAGAACAACTGAACATAAGATACCCAAGTCAAACTAATATTTCCCAATTCATACACCTAAGACACAGAAAAACATTGTGGAAGAGGGGGTAGAAAATTGGCAAGAATCAAAGTACCAAGATTTCTGCTGTGACATAATGTTTTCTATATATAACAGGGAGGCTGCATCCATTAAATTTTAACAGTATAGTTGCCCATAAATGACTTGTACAATGACAACGCCAACTGATACACTCATGTCAATGGGGGAAGAGCTCTGTGCAATTCACCGCTGTTGAGAGAGAGTAAATTTTCTTCATGGATGACTCCTCTGATGTCAAGTGTGTGTGTGTGTGTGTGTGTGTGTGTGTGTGTGTGTGTGTGTGTGTGTGTGTGTGTGAACAATACTAATCAAAGAAGGTTTGAAAGGAGTTGGGAGAACACTGGAAAAGTCTGTTGGCAAAGATGGGGAAGAGGTAAAATGAGTAAATTTAAGACATATGAAATTGTCAAAAATATAGTTGCAATCAAATTTGGACTGTGCTATATATTTGATACTAAAATGACATTACTTCTTGGGGAAAATAATATAAAAAAAGTTATGGAGTAACAGTTATTTGTTAGTGTGTCAAGTTGACAAGAGGTTAATTATGCTAGTTAGTTTTATCAAACATGAAAAAAAAAACTAGAGACATGGGAGGGAGAGAGAAGCTTGGTTGAATGATATTCTCCAAAAGACTTGTCTGTGGGTAGGTCAGAGGGGCATCTTCTTGATTGATGGTTGATGATGGAAGACCTAGCACTGTGGGCTGTAACAGATGGAACTGGACTATTTAAGAATGGTACATTAACAAACAGGGAGAATGTAGCCATCAGACTGTTCCACTGTGATATTTTCCTAGGTTCTTGCCTTGGGTTCATGCCTTACCTTGCTTTTATGATGGACTGTGACATACTTCCCAAGACACTCTTTTTGCAGAGAGTTTTGTTATAGGAATGGAAAGAAAATTAGAACAATGAATAAGCATTTAGTTCTTTCAAATTATCCAATATTGCACAGGCACCAAAAATCAAGTGCAAATATACCTATAATGATTTTTGTTTAAATGTTTATATTGACAATTAGCTCATGATTTTTTAGATTTTTCAATATTCAGTTCACTGGACTATATAACATAAAACCTAGTTTTATTTTTGTCGAGAAAGCATCATAATCTTACTAAAGTAATGTATTTATTTCTGTTTTCCTATAGACACATCAGCTCAGTATCTTTCATGGCAATTATACTACTCTACTGCTAAAACCAAAACCAAAAAAAAAAGGAGAATGAGGAAGAGGAGGAAAATAGGAAGAAAGAAGGAAGGGAAGAAAGAAGAAAAGCAAGGAAGGAAAGGTTGGAGGGAAAAAGGGTAGGAGAGAGGAAGAAACAGAAAATTTAAGGTATTTTTATATTATCTTTTAAATTCATAATATTGGACACCCTTAATATTATTTTTCAGAATTTTATTTTATTTTATTTGTTTATTTTAGATCCCAACTGAAATTTCTTCTGCCTCCTCTCCTCCCAGTCCTTTCCCCACCTCCCCTTTGTTCCCACCACCAATCATCCCCACATTCACTTATATTCAGAAAGGAGCAGGCTTCCCATAGATATCACCAAACAAGGCATATCAAGCTTCAGTAACTAAGCACCTCTCCTTGTGTTAAAACTGAACAAGACAAGCCAGTATGAAGAGTAGGATCCCCAAAACCAGCAAAGGAGTTAAAGACACCCCCTGCTCCCACTGGTAGTAGTCCCACAAGAATACCAAATTGTACAATTGTCACATATGTGCACAGGGCATAGGTTGGTCCCAGCAAGGCTCCCTCAGTGTTGATTAAGTCTCTGTGAGCTCCCCTAAATCCAAGTTAGTTGATTCTGTGAGTTTTCTTGTGATGCTCTTGATCCTTTGGCTCTAACATCCTTCCCTCCCTTTCTTCAGCAGGATTCTCTGAACTGAGCCTAATGGTTGACTGATGGTTTCCTTCAGTTGCTCAGTGAAGCCTATGTGATGACTGTTGTGCTAGGCACCAATTTATGAGTATAACAGAACAACATTAGGAATTGACATTTTTCCAGCAGTGTTTAGTTGTATTCTAGATCTGTTGGCCATCCAGTCTCAGGGTGCTGGAGCTCAAGGCAGTGTTTGGTGTGGGCTAACTATTGGGAGATGGGTCTGAGCATGGATCAATCATTGGTTGACTACTCCAAAAATCTCTGTGCTACCTTTACCCCAGCATATGCCCATAGGCAGGACAGACTGTAAGTCAAAAGATATGTGGTTGGTTGGTGTCCCAATTTCTACAATTGGATGATGACAAGAGATGAGCATTTCAGACTAAGTGTCCCCTTTTTCTTGGAGTCTTAACTGGGGTCATCTTTACAGATTGTTGAGAGTATCACTTGAACCAGGTTTCTCCCTTTTCCTGCCCTCTCTTTCAGTACTTTCTCCCTCTATCTCTTCCCTACCTAATCCAGTATACTTAGGTGAACTTTTTTTTTAGATATTTCTTTAGAATTGCTTGAATCAGTTTTAAAATGCTCTAATTCATTTTCCTGCTTTTACTATTTGGTGGCAATTAAATAATAAAACAGTTTTGATTTCACATGCTAAAACTGCAAAGAGAATTTGATGTCAAATGTTGAAATGAGGGAATGAAAGATGCAGTTGATCAAAACACACTATAGACATGTATGCAATTCTCAAACAATATAAATAAATATATAAATAAATGAAAATATTAAAAAACTAGTAGGTATGAATTGAAAAATTGTGGTCTTCTTTCGAATTTTGAAATTGTTTATATAAACTTAGTATTGTATGTAGCCCCAAAGAAATAAACATTTATTTTTAGTAGCTGCATGTACTCTATTAAATAATTTTTTGTGGTTTAATTGTTATTTTTGTTATTTAGAGGACAATATTTCTAAAAACAAAGTAAATGTGGAATGAGAAGAAAATGGAAGGTTGATGTTGATGGCCTTTCTCAACTACTCTTTTATATATATTGAGCAGGGTTTCTCTTTGAAACTAGAGCTCCCCATTTGGCTGATCTGACTAGTCTTGTTGTTTCTAACATTCCCTTTCTATGATAAGTTTCAGAATTATTTGCAGGTTATTATTCTCATTCAAATTTTACCTAGATTATCAGGATCCAAATCTTACCCTCATGGTTTCACAGTAGCACCATCTCCCTGGTCCTAATTTATAATTTGTATATACACACCCATGAAATCATATTTCATGAATTGATACTTATTTTCTGAAGGAAATTAATTATAATGACAGATAAGGGTCCTCCCTGACCCAGAGGGCCAGCAAATAAAAAGCCCAGCTGCTAGGTAAAAGTTACCTCTACTTTGAATTGTTGATAATTGGGGTCACAATAACTTTTACCTTATGGTAAAAGCCTATCTTGTAATCATTCAATTCTATAATATTAGTGAATAAAATTACATTCTATTGCATATGGTAATGCTAGAAAGTATGCTTACTTTCAATATTATTAGTTGCCTTTTCACTGTTCCATCCAAATACTTAACAAGAAGCATTTTTAGGGAAGAAAAATAACAGACAGAGAACATCTCTGCTGTGTTTAATTATTGCATCACAGAGTGCCTTTTTACAATGTGTGCCCAGTTTATAACTACTTATGATGCCATGCACAGATTATAGTCAAATCAAATCTTGTTAAGTAGTTGAGGATTGACTAAAACCATCAACAAATATAACAAATCTGAGGCTCTATTTGTTCTCTGTTGTGGTAACAGGCAACATGAAGGACTTTTGTTGTGACTCAAAAAACCTCTGGAAGATAGATGCAAAGACTTAAGATTCTAGAATTAGGTTAGCAGATAAAAATAATGGTTTAAATTCCAAAACATAGGTGACTGAAAGGCCTGTGAAGTGGATGATAGAGATTTTGCAGAGATGCAGAACATGTAAGACAATGACAAACCTGATATCTCATTTTAAAATTTAGACAGATGTGGAAAACACCTTTGCCCTGTTATCATCTATATCATAAAAGTTTAATTTATAATAACATAACTAATTTAAATAATTGTGTTTCGCATTAAAAAAAATTCTTAGGTAAACTACTGGTGCTGGCTAGTTTTCTAACATTTTGACAAATGCCAGAATTGGTTTTTTGTTTGTTTGTTTGTTTGTTTGTTTATTTGTTTTTTGGTTTTTCAAGACAGGGTTTCTCTGTGCAGTTGTGCGCCGTTCCTGGAACTCGCTTTGGAGACCAGGCTGGCCTCGAACTCACAGAGATCCACCTGGCTCTGCCTTCCGAGTGCTGGGACTAAAGGCGTGCGCCACCACTGCCTGGCGCCAGAATTGTTTTGAAGACAAAAACTCAATTGAGAAAATGCTTCCACAAGATTGGCCTATAAAAAAGCAGACTCATTTTTTTGATTGATGATTTATATGGGAGGACTCAGCTTAGTGTGGCAGTGACATTCAACTCCAGCTGGTAGTTCTGTGTGCTATAATTAGGAAGGCTGAGCAAATCCTTTGGAACAAGTCATTAAGCAACACTCTCCTCCATGGTTTCCACTCTAGTTCCTGTCTTGGTTTGCTGCCCTGAAAACATTCAGTGATTATGATCTTCAAATTGTAAGATGAAATAAACCTTTTCATCTTAAATTGTTTATACTTATGATGTTTCATCACAGCAAAAAGAAATCCTAAGTACATTATTCAACTTAGCAATATTACATTTTCCAAAAAATACATTAAATAATTTAAGTATCACAATCTATCTTGATTGAGTTAGTAATAGTTTTAAGTGAAATTATAGAGGAGGAGAATTGGCAAAATAATTTCTAAGTTTACTTTAAAAAATTCTAAGTCTTTGTGTAGCTGGTGACAAAGTCAAAAATCTTACATTATCATTTCAAATGTTCTCCCGCCATAAGCTTATATATTTGAACATAAAAATACTTGTCTTTTCTGCACTTAATTCAGAGCATTGTATCACTGAGGTTGTAGAACTGGTAACAAATGGGCCTTCATATATAATATTAATAGATTAATGTTACTGTTTTTGACAGTGGTTTGTAAAAAACACAAAATCCATATACCATTGTCAAAAGCAACAACATTAATCTATCATTTTCATGAACTTCACATTCTTAACCCAACAACAATACTAAAGACACTTTGTTAAGTAACACAATGATGTCAAGTGTTTTTTTTTAGATTAAGACTAACATTTTATTTGTGCATGTGACTATAATCATTTAGTTTGAAAAGAGCATTATAATCATGTTATTGCCCTCATTCTTATCTAATCTTTGTATATTAATAACTTTCACTTTGTTCTGACATACCAAATGTCCATCCTTATAAAAGGTGCTTTGTGCTTGTTTGTTTTTCACTTTTATTAGACTTTTTAAAGAATTTCAGATAATGTATTTATTATATTTACCCCAAACTTCTCTTCCTTCAATTCCTCCAACTTCCCAAGTCACCAATCTGTATGGTCTCATTTCTTCTTTTTTAAATTTATCAAGTTAAGTATGTGTTTCCCATATACTTTTGAATATAGGGTCTTCCTCTGATGCATGGGCAACACAGCAGTCAACAAAATTTTAAAGGAAACAAACTCTCCCATTCCCTGCAACTATCAACTTCAATAAATATTTAGCTATTTGTGGGACTTTGTGCCCAGCTCATCTTCCTATGTTAGTATTTTTCTGTCTTGAACTTGAGCAGGAACATATAAACTGAGGTGAGTTCATATGTTTTACTATCCTGTTATGTCCAGAAAAAAAAAAGTTCCTTCTGCAATCCATGTAACCTGGAACACACTGTACAACTTATAGGCCATTCAACATATTGGAGAGTGTTGTTTTTTGGTTGCTTATTTAGTAAAAGCCTCCTTCCAGGCTGCTGGGATTCCATGAGAATATTCTTCTAAACTTGTCGTCAGAAAGTGAATCTCAGCAGTATTTACTACTTAAGAAATTTTGGGGAGAAAGAGGCCTAATGAATCTGGACAGTTTCAGGGATTTCCTAGAACTATTTTAAGTTGCTGTTTACTTCCACTCTTTAAAAAAAATATTCATTTTACATACCATCCACAGCTCCCCCTCTCATCACTCCTCCCATTCCCCCCACCCCTGCCTATTCCTCCCATCCACCCTTCATCCCCTTCTCCAAAAGAGTAAGGGGGGACAGGAAAGCCTGGTACATTCAGTTCAAACAGGATGCAGCCCCACTCCCCTGCCTCAAGGGTAAGAAAGGTGTCTTATCATATGTAACGGGATCCAGAAAGACAGATCATGAACCAGGGATAGATTATTCCAGGGACACCCCCCCAATAGACCCAGCTACACAACTGTCTCCCATATGAGGAGAATCTAGTCTAGTCTCATGCAGGTTCCATAGCTGTCAGTCTAAAATTTGGGAGTTCCTATGAGGTTGGTTCAGCTGTCTTTGTAGATTTCCCCATCATCATCTTGACCCTTCTTGCTCATATAATCCTCTTTCCTTCTCTTCAACTTGACTCCTGGAGCTCAACCTGGTGTTTGGTTGTGGATCTCTGCATCTGCTTCCATCAGTTACTGAATGAATGCCCTATGATGACAGAATATTCACCAATCTGACTACAAGGGTAGGCAAATTCAGGCACTCTCACCACTATTGCTAGTAGTCTAATCTGGGGTCATCCTGTGGATTCTTGGGAATTTCCCTAGGACTAGGTTTATCCCTTACCCGGTAATGTCTTCCTCTATCAAGATATCTTTTTCATTGCTCTCCCACTCCATTCCTTCCCCTCATGTTCTCATGCACCATTCCCTTCCCTCTATTGTTCCCCCTCATATCCAATTTAGTCTTAGTGATCTCCTCTGTTTCCCCTTCCCAAGATGATCCATACATCCCTCTAATGGCCCTCCTTTTTTCCTAGCTTCTCTAGAGCTATGGGTTGTAGTCTGATTGTCCTTTGCTTTACATCTAGTATCTACTTTTGAGTGTGTACATAGTATATATGTCTTTCTGAGTCTAGGTTACCTCATTCAGGATGCTATTTTCTAGTTCCATGGATTTGCCTGCAAATTTCGTGATAAGCTTTTTTATAGGATGGGATATTTCTATCTCAGAGGACACTGCTACATAGCAATGCCCAACTGTGGTATAGCTAGATCATGTAGATCTATGTGTAGCTTCTGAAATAATCTCCAAAACTGGTTGGTTTCCCTAGTTGTTTCATCATTTTGAAAGAGCACAAGCAGTGAATGAGTTTTGCCCTTTTGCCACAACCTTGCCAGAATCTGTTAATCTGTTTTTTTTTTTTTGCTTTTGTTTTTGTTTTCTTTTTCTTTCTTTCTTTTTTTTTTGTCTTAGCCAATTGGATTGATTAAGAAAGAAGAAATCTCAAAATAGTTGCAATTTTCATTTACTTGATAGTTAAAATTGTTATGTTTTGTTTGAATCTGAGCCAGCCATTTGTATTTTTATCTTTTGAGAGCTCTCTTTAATTCCATGTCCTATTTTAAATGTTAATGTTAAGGTTTTTGTTCTTGTTTCTCATTGTATATTCTTGATAACAACCATTTGTTTGATGTATAGTGTCAGAGCCTGCTGACAGTCAGCTGGCTATCTGGGCAGAGGTGTGAAGATTGTAGAAACAATGAAGACAGAACAGAGTTGAGAGGACTGCCAGTCAATGCTGAAGAGTTGCGAGTTTATTTCACAGCCATCTTGTATACAGTCTTGAAGGACAGAAGTAGAACAATGCAAAGCATAGGCATTCAACCACTGTCTATCCTGTCCTAGAGACAAGGAGCAGGCAGCCTCATTTTCTATCTCAAAGTAACTCCAGCTGGCATCAGCAGCCTGCATCTACCTAGAGAGTATGTTTCTTCCCATGGACCAATCAGGACTTTCTCACAGCCCTGGTTCCAAACAAGCTTGAATTCTATTGACTCAGATTAGACTTCAGATTCAAACTGGAAAACTGAGTCAGTTGTGGGCTCCCTTAGTATAACTAGTATATATGTTTCCACTCTGCTGGCTGTCTCTTCACTCTTGCGGTGGTATTATTTGCTGTATATATTATTTTAGTTTTATGAATGAATGAGGAAAAAAGAAATAAAATGGAAAGGAAGGACATTATTGCCCCTGGTTGTGGTGAAGGAAAAAGTTTATTGTAGATAAAAGGAATAGCATAGCCAGGGGCAGAGACATCTGGGAGAGTCCTGGGTAAACATGACCCTGAGACATGGAAGGAAAGCAGTAGGAGAAAGGAGTTGCTAAGAGGGTCAACCTGGCCCAAAGACTGAACAAAATGGCTGAATTGTACATGGAAGTAAAGCTGGGCAAAGGCAATTCAGCCCTTGGGCTGGAGAAGTTCGGGGGGGAGGGGTCTAACAGTCATACCCTGTAACAGGTAGGGAGTGAGGGAGCATGGAATAACTTGGCAGCCAGGTCAACTGTGATATGTTATATAGGAACCTCAGAAATTTTTCACAGCATTGCAGACTTAACAATGGGATCGCAATTTTTGGCCTATTTTCCTGTGTTGTCAAGGTCTTGTTTAGAATGTTCTTTCCTATTTCAGTAAGTTCAATCACAATCTCTATTTTTCTCCTTTAGCAGAATCAAGTTTTATGTTGATTTCTTTGATCCATTTTGAGTTAGGTTTTGTCTAGAATTGCAAATAAGGATCTAGGTTTCTTTCATTCTAGTTTCATTTCTTTACATGAATCTATGTAGTACAACTGGCTCCATTTGTTGAAAAGCCCGTGTATTCTCCATCAACATGAATTGTTAGTGTCTTCATCAAAAGTAAGGTAGAGATAGGTGACAAAATCTAAGCCCTCTCCACAACAGAAACTTTCTAAAAGTTATTACTCATCTACCAGATATTCTGCCTACAAGCAGCGTATTTACTTGGGATATTCACTTATTCTGCTGTCAATTGGTATTCTGAAAATTGCCATAGCAGATTTCCCCACTTGCCTAAAGAAGAAATGTAGATCTAGAAATTATGTTATGTTAATATATTTGCTATTTATCAAGAAATACTATGTTATTTGATTTGAAAATGACTTCCAATCCAAATAATCTATAAACCTCTATTCGTTAATCATTCTCTTTTAGGTAAAATGGATTAGTACTGTAGTTTCATTTCTGTTGCTGTGATAAGTGTTTTGACAAAACACAACATAAGGGAGAAAAGAGTTGATTTGGCTTTCAATTTCACATTATGGTCCTTCATTTTAAGGAACTCAGAGAAGTATGAACTACAAACATTTGCCATACCACACCCACAGAAAAGAATAGAGGGAAATGAATGCACCCATGCTGCCTGCTTCTTGCCTCAGCTTCCTCAATTCTTACACAGACCAAGGCTCAGGAAATGATATTGTGCTGCACATGTTCAGGGTGAGTTTTCCCATCTCAATTAACAATCACACAAAATCACATAGAAATGCACACAAGCCAAGTGAACTACACAATGTCTCCTGCTTAAGGCTTTTCTCAAATGATTGTATGTTGTGATAAGCTGAGAGTTAGAGTTAACTACCACAGATAGTGATGTTATCTCTGATTATATTTGCGTTATAAACATATCTTGTAATACTGAGGCTATAAATGAAAATGAAAGATTCTGCATATACATATATTTAAGCTGTCCAAAGGAGCAAACAATTATTTTTTTTATTATACAAAGTGAATGCACCAAAATAGAAGACACAGACAAAAGTCACAATGTTTGGTCATTTATTATTATTTATCATCAAACTGAAATTCTGCACTTGTAAAAATCTATGAATCATGGTAGGGAATTTGGAGGACTAACATGAAATTGAAGTTTCTGGTGAGCTTCTGTTCAGCTACTTAGAATGTTTGGGTATGAAAATCCATCATCATGATTACAGAAGAAAAGAAATGTATTATGAGTCTTCGTCATAAGTAGGAATTTGACATTTTATATCTGTGTAAATGTATAAAATATGCAAATAAGCATAATTTATATTTACATGACTTTAAAAGTGTTATAATAGCATGACAGAAGACAAATATGTTCATAATTTTAAAAATTAAAAGTTAAATTATGTCTTATAAAAGATGCAAAAAGTTTAATCTGTCTCTATATTTTTTGTAAATTGAAATTTTTATTTCTAGAATAAGGCAGCTCATTATTATTTGAAGAATTTTTCTATATTTAAAATATTAGTCGATCCTGCCCCCGACTTCCCTTCTGGACCAGAGGTGAGTAACCGGGTCCAACTCGGACCCCATCCCTGGGCACCAGCCACTCCAGGAAGACCTGCCCAACTTGGCCACAGGTTCTGGCCACCGGGCGGGTCCCTTTCTAGCCCCACCGGGAGGGATCCCCTTTTCCAAGCCCCCCGGCAGCCCCTGCAATCCCCACGCCCTGCCCCCACGCCCATCTGCCCGAGACCGCAGCCACTTCCTGAGACTTAGAGACCGGCCCCCAGCTCCCATCCTGCCCCCGACTTCCCTTCTGGACCAGAGAGTTGGACAAGAGAACTCCCTTTTGGAAAAGAGAGAGAGACTTCCTGAATCTGTCAGCTCTTTCTGAAACAAGTACACTGATAAAACCAAGAAGGAACCACAAGGAGATGGGCAGACATCAAGGCAGAAGTACATACAACAAAATGAAGAGCAATACAGCATCACCAGAACCTAGCCCGCCTCCAACACCTAGACCTGAACATCAAAAATTGGAAGAAGCAGAAGAAAGTAGCCTTATGAGTAACATCATGAAGAAGGTAGAGGATTGTGTAGAGGAAAAGACAAGAAAAGTGGAAGAACGCTGTAAACAACTAGAGGAAAGGGCAAACAAATTAGAAGAAAACAATAAAGCCCTGCATGAAAACAATAAAGTCCTGGAAGAAAACAATAAAGTCCTGCAAGAAAACAATAAAGTCCTGGAAGAAAACAATAAAGCACTGAAAGAAAATCATGAAAAAGCAATGAAACAAACAAAGGAAACAGTCCAAGAACTGAAAAGGGAAATTGAAAAAATGAAGAAGACACAAACAGAGGGAATGCTGGAAATAGAAAACCTGAGTAAAAGATCGGGAACTTCAGATGCAAATATAACCAACAGAATGCAAGAGATGGAAGAGAGGATTTCTGGCATTGAAGATACAGTAGAAGAAATAGTTTCATCAGTCGAAGGAAACACTAAAGCCAACAAAGTCATGAACCAAAATGTCCAAGAAATTTGGGACACCATGAAAAGGCCAAACCTACGAATTATAGGGAAAGAAGAAGGCAAAGAATACCAACTCAAAGGCACAGAAAATATATTCAACAAAATTATAGAAGAAAACTTTCCCAACTTAAAGAAGGAAATGCCTATGAAGATACAAGAAGCCTATAGAACACCAAACAGACTAGACCCCCCAAAAAAGTCCCCTCGACACATAATAATTAAACAACTAAATGTACAGAATAAAGAAAGAATATTAAGAACAGCCAAGGAGAAAGGCCAAGTGACCTATAAAGGTAAACCCATCAGAATAACACCTGATTTCTCAATGGAGACTTTGAAAGCCAGAAGGACCTGGACAGATGTAATGCAGACACTAAGAGACCATGGATGTCAGCCCAGACTAATATACCCAGCAAAACTTTCAATCATCATAGATGGAAGGAACAAGACATTCGAAGACAAAGCCAGATTTAAACAATACCTATCCACAAACCCAGCCCTACAGAAAGCACTAGAAGGAAAATTCCAAACGAGCGAAGTCGGATACACACTCGAAAACACAGGCAATAGATAAAGCCACAAGAGTAAACCCCAAAGAAGAGAAGTACACACACACACACTACCACCAAAAATAGCAGGGATAAAGAATCACTGGTCATTAATATCCCTTAATATCAACGGACTTAATTCACCTATAAAAAGACATAGACTTACAGAATGGATATGAAAGCAGGACCCATCTTTCTGCTGCATACAAGAAACACATCTCAAATTCAAAGACAGACACTACCTAAGAATAAAAGGCTGGGAAAAGACTTTCCAATCAAATGGTCTTAAGAAACAAGCAGGGGTAGCCATCCTGATATTCTACAAAATAGACTTCAAACTAAAATCAATCAAAAGAGATCAAGAAGGACATTACATCCTCATCACAGGAAAGATCCACCAAGATGAAGTTTCAATTCTGAACATTTATGCCCCAAACACAAGGGCACCCACATATGTAAAAGAAACATTACTAAAGCTTAAACCACATATAAAACCCCACACATTAATAGTGGGAGATCTCAACACCCCACTTTCACCACTGGACAGATCTCCCAAATCGAAACTTAACAGAGAAATAAAGGACTTAACTGATGTCATGACCCAATTGGACCTAATAGTTATCTACAGAACATTCCATCCTAACGAGAAAGAATATACCTTCCTCTCAGCACCCCATGGATCTTTCTCTAAAATCGACCACATACTTGGCCACAAAGCAAATCTCAACAGATACAAAACAATTAGAAAAACCTCCTGTGTTCTATCAGACCACCAGGGTTTAAAGTTAGATTTCAAAAACAACAAAAACTACAGAAAACCTACAATCTCATGGAAACTGAATAATGCTCAACTGAATCACCAATGGGTTAAGGAAGAAATAAAGAAAGAAAGACTTCCTAGAGATCAATGAAAATGAAGACACCTCATACCCAAACTTATGGGACACTATGAAAGCAGTACTAAGAGGGAAATTCATAGCACTAAATGCCCACATAAAGAATTTGGAGAAATCTCACACTAGTGACTTAACAACACACCTGAAAGCTCTAGAACAAGAAGAAGCAAAGTCTCCCAGGAAGAATAGAAGCCAGGAAATTATCAAAGTGAGAAATGAAATTAATGAATTAGAAACAAAGAGAACAACACAAAGAAATTAATGAAACAAAGAGTTGGTTCTTTGAAAAAATCAGCAAGATAGACAAGCGCTTATCCAAGCTAACCAAAAGACAGAGAGAGAGAATCCAAATCAACAAAATCAGAAATGAAAAGGGGAAAAATAACAACAGACCTTGAGGAAATCCAGAGAATTGTAAGGTCATATTCAAAAACCTCTACTCCACAAAACTGGAAAACCTAAATGAAATGGACATTTTTCTGGATAGATACCACATACCTAAGTTAAATCAAGACCAGATAAACTATTTAAATAGTCCAATAACCCCTAAGGAAAGAGAAACATTCATTAAAAGTCTCCAAACCAAAAAGAGCCCAGGACCAGATGGTTTCAGCGCAGAATTCTACCAGATCTTCAAAGAAGAGTTAATACCAATACTCTCTAAACTGTTCCACATAATAGAAACAGAAGGAACATTACCAAACTCCTCTATGAGGCTACAATTACCCTGATTCCTAAACCAAACAAGGATCCAACAAAGAAAGAGAACTACAGACCAATCTCCCTCATGAACATTGATGCAAAAATACTCAATAAAATACTGGCAAACAGACTCCAAGAACACATCAGAACAATTATCCACCATGATCAAGTAGGCTTCATCCCAGGGATGCAAGGGTGGTTCAACATACGAAAGTCCATCAATGTAATACACCATATAAACAAACTCAAAGAAAAAAAACACATGATCATCTCACTAGATGCAGAAAAGGCATTTGACAAAATCCAACACCCCTTCATGATAAAAGTCTTGGAGTGATCAGGAATACAGGGAACATACCTAAACATAATAAAGGCAATATATAACAAACCAACAGCCAACATCAAATTAAATGGAGAGAAACTCAAAGCAATTCCACTAAAATCAGGAACGAGGCAGGGCTGTCCACTCTCCCCATACTTATTCAATATAGTACTTGAAGTTCTAGCCAGAGCAATAAGACAACATAAGGAGATTAAGGGGATTCAAATTTGAAAGGAAGAAGTCAAGCTTTCCCAGATGACATGGTAGTATACTTGAGTGACCCCAAAGATTCCACCCAGGAATTGATAAAGCTTATAAACACCTTCAGCAACATAGCAGGATACAAGATCAACTCAAAAGAATCAGTAGCCCTTCTATATACAATGGACAAAGAAGCTGAGAAGGCAATTAGAGATACATCACCCTTTACAATAGCCAAAAATGACATAAAATACATTGGGGTAACACTAACCAAGCAAGTGAAGGACCTATATGACAAGAACTTTAAGTCCCTGAAAAAAGAAATTGAAGAAGATCTCAGAAAATGGAAAGATCTCCCAAGATCATGGATAGGCAGGGTTAACATAGTAAAAATGGCAATCTTACCACAAGCAATTTACAGATTCAATGCAATCGCCATCAAAATACCAACACAATTCTTCACAGACCTGGAAAGAATAATACTCAACTTCATATGGAAAAACAAAAAACCCAGGATAGCTAAAAGAAACCTGTACAATAAAACAACTTCTGGAGGCATCACAATCCCTGACTTCAAGCTCTACTATAGAGCTACAGTAATAAAAACAGCTTGGTATTGGCATAAAAACCGACATGTGGACCAATGGAATTGAATTGAAGACCCTGACATTAACCCACACACCTATGGACATATAATTTTTGACAAATAAGCCAAAAGTGTACAATGGAAAAAAGAAAGCATCTTCAACAAATGGTGCTGGCATAACCGGATATCAACATGTAGAAGGCTGCAAATAGATCCATATCTGTCACCGTGCACAAAACTTAAGTCCAAGTAGATCAAAGACCTCAACATAAATCCAGCTACTCTGAACCTGCTAGAAGAGAAAGTAGAAAATACTCTTGAACGCATTGGCATAGGAGATCACTTCCTAAATATAACACCAGTAGCGCAGACACTGAGAAAAACAATCAATCAATGGGACCTCTTGAAACTGAGAAGCTTTTGTAGAGCAAAGGATACTGCCAACAAGGCAAAGTGACAGCCTACAGAATGGGAAAAAATCTTCACCAACCCCACATGTGATAGAGGACTGATATCCAGAATATATAAGGAACTCAAGAAATTAGACATCAAAACGACCAACAGTCCAATTGAGAAATGGGCTTTAGAATTAAACAGAGAATTCTCAACAGAGGAAACCCAAATGGCTGAAAGACATTTAAGGAATTGCTCAACATCCCTAATCATCAGGGAAATGCAAATCAAGACAACTCTGAGATACCACCTTACGCCTGTCAGAGTGGCTAAGATCAAAAACACTGAAGACACTTTATGCTGGAGAGGATGTGGAACTAGGGGAACTCTCCTCCACTGCTGGTGAGAATGCAAGCTTGTACAACCACTTTGGAAATCAATATGGCGCTTTCTTAGAAAATTGGGAATCAATCTCCCCCAAGATCCAGCTATACCACTCTTGGGCATATACCCAAGAAATGCTCAATCATACCACAAGAGCACTTGCTCAGCTATGTTCATATCAGCATTGTTTGTAATAACCAAAACCTGGAAACAGCCTAGATGCCCTTCACCTGAAGAATGGATAAATAAATTGTGGCACATATACACAATGGAATACTACTCAGCAGAGAAAAACAATGACATCATGAGGTTTGCAGGCAAATGGATGGATCTAGAAAAAATCATCCTGAGTGAGGTAACCCAGACTCAGAAAGACAAATATGGTATGTACTCACTCATAGGAAGATGCTAGATGTGGAACGAGGATGACTAGACTGCTACTCACATCACCAGGGAGGCTACCTGGAAAACGGGACCCCAAAAAAAGACATGGAGAAATGGACGAGATCTACATGAACAGCCTGGTCATGAGTGGGAACAATGAAGGGCGATGGTCGAGGGAAAGAGAGTGGGAGATCCTAGCTGGATCAAGAAAAGAAAGGGAGAACAAGGAATAGGAGACCATGGTAAATGAAGACCATATGAGAAGGGGAGGAAGCAGAGAGCTAGGGAGGCCCACGGAGATCCACAAAGATACCCCCGCAAAAGACTGCTGGCAATGGTCGAGAGACGGCAGGAACTGACCTACTCTGGTGATATGATGGCCAGACACCCTGATAGTTGTGCCATAAACCCCATCCAAGGACTGAGGAATCTGGATGCAGACATCCACGGCTGGGCCCCTGGTGGAGCACTGGGAGTCTAATTAGTGAGAAAGAAGAGGGTTTATATGAGCGAGAATTGTTGAAGCCAAGGTTGGATAAAGCACCGGGACAAATAACCAAATGAATGGAAGCACAGGATCTCTGAACCAAAGGCTGAGGGGCCCCCAACTGGATCAGGCCTCCTGAATGGGTGAGACAGTCATTTGCTTGATCTGTTTGGGAGGCAGCTGTGCATTGGTGCTTGGTCCTGGGCTCATTGCATGAGTTGGCTGTTTGAATCCTGGGACTTATGCAGGGACACTTGGCTTGGTCTGGGAGGGGGGGAATGGACCTGCCTGGACTGAGTCTACCAGGTTGATCCCGGTCCTCGGCGGAGACCTTGATCTGGAGGAGGTGGGAATGGGGGGTGCACTGGGGGGGAAGGGAGCGAGAAGGGGAGAACAGGGGAATCTGTGGCTATTATGTTGAACTGAATGGTATTGTAAAATAAAAAAAAAAGTCAAAAAAAAGTCAAAAAAAATAAATAGAAATAAAAAAATAAATAAAAAAATAAAATATTAGTCAGTGCTATGTGTTATTTTAAAACTTTTTTTTAACTTTGCGTTTCCAAATAGATAAAATTCACTTCACTTTAAAAAACAAAAGGATCAAATTTTATTGCATGGTGTGCTCACAACATCTGATATTTACTGGCATGAATGATTAATATCTCCATGTTATGTAGCAGGGAGATGATCTTTATGAGGATTTAAGAGCAAGAAAGAAGAGACATTCCCATTCCTCACTTTTTATCAGGACTGCTGTAAATTAGAAGTGACAGAATGTAATTCTCAATTTATATGCATAGAAAGAAGTCTATTTTTGTTTAAATATATTAATATTAAAATTTTCCATATAAGGAAAGCAATACATATTTGAAATATCATACATTTATAATGTCAGTGAAGGTATTCTGTATCCTTTTATTGATGATTTGTGGAGTAATTTACAATGCCATTCAAGAACATCATTGGATATAAGTTTCAAAAGCACATCAAGGATAATGAAAACAGTATCATTGCATCTAAAAGTCTTATATACAAAACTCATAGTGAGTATTAATATGAAGTGAGTTCATCATAGCACCTGAAAACTTTTTATAGTAGGCTTATCACACTATATTCACATCTACAAATTACTAAATATTTGATTTATAAGTAATTATTTTCCCATAATTTTACCCAATCTCCATGATAATCAACATTTCATATGTAAAAATGTATGTGTGTGTGTGTGTGTGTGTGTGTGTGTGTGTGTGTGTGTATCTTTAAAACTTTATTTTAAGGGAATAGAAAGATGCTTAAGTAGTTAAGAGTGTACTGCTTTTGTACAAGATGTAAGTTTAGTTCTCAGTACCCACATTTGGTATATTTGGTGTCTGGCATTGGTGATTTGAAGGAGAATGGGGCCCTATAGGCTTGTATATGTAAATGCATAGTCATCAGGAAATGGACATTTTTTTTTTTTTTTTTTTTTTTTTTTTTTTTTTTTTTTTTTTTTTTTTTTTGGTTTTTCGAGACAGGGTTTCTCTGTGTAGCTTTGCGCCTTTCCTGGGACTCACTTGGTAGTCCAGGCTGGCCTCGAACTCACAGAGATCCACCTGGCTCTGCCTCCCGAGTGCTGGGATTAAAGGCGTGCGCCACCACCGCCCGGCAAAAATGGACATTTTTTAAATGATTAAGATTAGGAATTTGAAGTGATTGTGTTGGAAGAAGTGTATCACTTGAGATTGGCTTTGAAATTTCAAATGCCAGTGTTGTCCCCTTGCTTCTTTGCCTATGGATCATTATTTAGCTTTTAGTTATGGCTCCTGTATGTCTCCATGTTCCAACCATGATGATCATGAACTGAATTTCTGAAATTGTAAGCAAACAGCTGATTAAGTGCTTCTTTTTTTCAGCGTTGTGTGTTTATAATGTCTCTCTACAGCAAAAGAACAGTGACTAAGACTGCTGTGGGATGGTCTGTATGTCAAATTACTCTAATTGGTCAATAAATAAAACACTAATTGGCTAGTGGCTAGGCAGGAAGTATAGGCGGGACTAACAGAGAGGGGAAAAGAAAGAACAGGAAGGCAGAAGGAGTCACTGCCAGCTACTGCCATGACAAGCAGCATGTGAAGATGCCGGTTAGCCACAAGCCACGTGGCAAGGTATAGATTTATGGAAATGCATTAATTTAAGCTGTAAGAACAGTTAGCAAGAAGCCTGCCACGGCCATATAGTTTGTAAGCAATATAAGTCTCTGTGTTTACTTGGTTGGGTCTAAGCGGCTGTGGGACTGGCATGTGACAAAGATTTGTCCTGACTGTGGGCAAGGCAGGAAAACTCTAGCTACATAAGAATAATTCACAACAGCCTGTAACTTCAGCTTCAGAAGATTCAACTCCTCTGGCCTCCACAAGAAACCTGTGATCAGGAAAATACACACACACACAAACACACACACCATGCATACATATATATGTATATATACATAATTTAAAAGAGTAAAAATAATATTTTAAAAGTTTAATTTTTAAAATCATATCCATCATGGTTTAGGGAAGCTTTCCCTGAGTGGAGACAAAGAGTGTAAGAGCTAGACTTTGTGGAGAAGTATAGCAAAATATTGTTTTCTGGAGGTAAAAAAGGACTTTTACTCATGAACCTATGTAGCTGTGACTACCTTCCTAAAAGTGATATACTTATTATGTCTTCATGCATGGGAGTGAAGCTCATAAGGCTACACCCATCAATGAGTGTCTTTGCACACTTAATACATGCAGGGCTCAGCTAAGGAGTGTTATTTTATGCAGGAGTATAGTCACTACTTAGATACCCATGTTCTAGTAAATAAGTCCCACACACAGTGTCTTTCAAGGAAGTATAATAAAACTCTGTGCCAAAGAAAAATATAAAAATTCAAATGTAAAGAAGGCAAAATTTTTAGTAGGATAAAGAAATTAGAGAGAGACATGAGGGCTGAAGTTGATAAAGAATTCAATATATATATATATATATATGTATTTTCAAAAAACAAGATAGTCAAACTAGACAATATTATAATTTCTTTACTATCTTATTGGAATATAATGATTAAAAGAAATATTTATAAAAATTAAACCATACTTTAGTAATATATCAAAATGTTTATAAAGCTTTGGTGAACAGAAAGAAGGATGGTAGACAACTAAAGGGAATTTAAATTTGAAATATAAATGGAAATTCCTATATCAGGTTCTGGGTGGGAATTAGCACTTCTCATTAGAGGGAACTATATTCAATAATACTATTAATTACATGAAGCCTGATTGTTGCATAAACAATATATCATTTTAAGTGACACACTTATTTTATTGGTTTTTTTGTTATTTTTTATCAAGGATATTTATTCATTTTACATACCAACCACATGTCCCCCTCTCTTCCCTCCTTCCACCCTTACAACCTCACTCCTACCTCAACCCCCATTCCCTCCTATAATAAGTTATGATAAAAACCAACATGTTGACCAATGAAACCAAACTGAAGACACTCACATTAATCTGCATATTTATGAACACCTAATTTTTGACAAAGAAGCAAAAACTGTACACTGGAAAAAAGAAAGCATGTTCAACAAATGGTCTTGACATAATTAAATGTCAACATGTAGACGAGATCTATATCTGTTACCATGCACAAAACTTAAGTACAAGTGAATCAGAGATCTCAACATAAATTCAGTTACACTGAACCTGATAGATAAGAAAGTAGGAAGTAGTCTTGAACACATTGGCACTGGAGATCACTTCCTAAATATATCACCAGTATCACAGATACTGAGAGCAACAATTAATAAATGGGACCTCTTAAAACTGAGAAGCTTTTGCAGGGCAAAGGACATGGTCAATAAGACAAAACAACAGCCTACAGAATGAGAAAAGATTTTCACCAAACCCACATCTGACAGAGGGCTGATATCCAGAATATATAAAGAACCAAAGAAACTAGACATCAAAATACCTAACAGTCCAATTAAAAAAAAAATGAGCTATAGAGCTATACAGAGAATTCTCAATGGAAGAATCTCAAATGGCTGACAGACATTTAAGGAATTGCTTAACATCCTTAGTCATCAGGGAAGTGCAAATCAAAACGACTCTGAGATACCATTTTACACCTGTCAGAATGGCTAAGATAAAAAAACACTGAAGATACCTTATGTTGGTGAGGATGTGGAGCAAGGGAAGCACTCCTCCACTGTTAGTGGGAATGCAAACTTATACAGCCACTCTGGAAATCAGTATGGCAGTTTCTCAGAAAATTGGGAATCAATCTCCCTCAAGACCCAGCTATACCACTCCTGGGCATATACCCAAGGAATGCTCAATCATGCCACAAGGACACATGCTCAATTATGTTCATAGCAGCATTTTTTGTAATAGCAAGAACCTGGAAACAACCTAGATGCCCTTCAACTGAAGAATGGATAAAGAAAATGTGGTACATAAACACAATGTGTGTTTGTGCTGAAGCATATTGACCTTCTCCCATAAGCTGATCCTGGCAAACTTGTATTCCTTTATCCCTCCATTGTTTTTCTATATTTTTAGCCTCCTCCTTAAACCAAGTCAGAATTGAAGTCTCTGGCTGGGTTCCAGAACACCTTGTGCAAGGTCCCGCCAGTCCTGTGGTATTATCCTATTATATGTTGACCAAGAGTTTAACATTTGCTTTACATATGGGGAATGCATGCCATAAGATACTATTGCCTCCTTAAACCTTTTTAAATCCAACATTTCAATTGGAGCCCAATTATTTTGTGTAGCCATCATTTGATCAGGCATCTGCTGTACAGTTACAGGATAAATTAAGGGTGACTGTGTGAAAACAGGCTTTCTTTCTACAACCGTATGATCCCAATTTGAAACAACTTCACTGTTAATTGGATAAATTAAGGGTGACTGTGTGAAAACAGGCTTTCTTTCTACAACCTTATGATCCCGACTTGAAACAACATCTTCTAAAGCTGTTATCCTGGCACTTAAATTTACTATCTTTTTAAATATTAAAATGTGGATTAGCATAGTGATAAGGTGCATAATTCCACCAATACTAACATTATATAGTTGTTCCATTGTCAGACTGCCTAATATTTCGAACAAAAACCAATTTTCTTCCAATGTACACATAAAGCCCATTTTTTTTAAATGTGGAAAAAAATTGTCTTTTAAATAGTTTCCTTTATGACTTACCAAATCTGCGTAGAACAGTAGAAATCCCAGTGAATTAAATCTGCGTAGAACAGTAGAAATCCGAGGGCATTTTCATAACAGCCACCTAGTGTCCCAGGTGTAAATCCAAAGAGAAAGAGAGAGAGAGAGAGAGAGAGAGAGAGAGAGAGAGAGAGAGAGAGAGAGAGAGAGAAGAGAGAGAGAGAGAGAGAGAGAGAGAGAGAGAGAGAGAGAGAGAGAGAGAGAAAGAGAACAAGAAAGCGTAGCTGGCTAAAGTTTAAATGCAGCCACGTGTTCCCTCTTGTGCCGAGTCAAGGCTTGGGTCTGGCTTCCTTAAACTTTGACCACTTGCGTTGGCTTTACAGGCAGGGCCTTGTTCGGCAGGGCAGGTCTGAGTTGTTTGTAGCACCGGCTTTAAGCAAGTTGCTCACAGACCTAGGCCAGGGCTAGAAGCTGCCGCTCAGACTAAGAAGCCGGCAGCTCGGATTAGGTAGCCAGCAGCTCGGACTAGGAAGCCGGCAGCTTGGACTAGGAAGCCGGAAGCTCGGACTAGGATGCCGGCTGCCCGGTCTGCAGCCCTTGTGGGACAGCGGACCTGCCGCCAAGCCAAGCGGTTTTTAATGGATTCTTGTCACGTTGGGCACCAGGTATTGATGTAACCAACCGTTTTATTAAATAAGAAACACAGAAATAATGCAAAAGAGAAAGCTGAGAGGTCAGAGCTCAGAGCCAAAATCTCACCCTTCTGCCTGCGGTGTCCCAGCTTCCCGAATGAGCGCTCTATTTCCTGTCTGTTCGTCTATTTAAAGAGACAGAACAAGCCACAGCTATCTCACCTCACCAGTTCCTCAGCTGGTCCTGTTTCCTCAGACTGGAAGCTTCTGTGTCCTCATCCCAATAGCTCTCAGCTGAACTGTGTTGCTCCAAAGCCTGAAAGCTTAACCAGCCAAATGCTTCTAGTTTCTGGTACTCACGCCTTATATATCTTTTTGCTTTCTACCACCACTCCCTGGGATTAAAGGCTGGCTTTCTGGGATTAAAGGCGTGTGCCGCCACCGCCACACTCTTGCAATGGCTCTAATAGCTCTGACCCCCGGGCAACTTTATTTATTAACATACAATCAAAATCACATTTCAGTATAATTAGATTCCCACCACACCAGATGGTTTCAGTACAGAATTCTACCAGATTTTCAAAGAAGACTTAATAAAAATACTCCAAATTTTTCCACACAATAGAAACAGAAGGAACATTATCAAACTCATTTTATGAAGCTACAGTTACCCTGATACCCAAACCACAGAAAGATGTAACAAAGAAAGAGAATTACAGACCAATCTCCCTCATTAACATTTATGCAAAAATACTAAGTCAAGTATTAGCAAACCGAATACAAGAACCTATTTAAAAAAAAAATCTACCATGATCATATAGGCTTCATCCCAGAGATGCAAGGTTAGTTCAACATATAAAATCTGTCAATGTAATATACCATATAAACAAACTGAAAGAAGAAAAAAACATGTGATTATCTCATTAGATGAAAAGGTCTTTGACTAAATCCAACACCCCCTCATGATAAAGGTCTTAGAGAGTCATAAATATAAGCAACATACCTAAACATAATAAAAGAAATTTACAGTAAGCCCACAACCAACATCAAATTAAATGGAGAGAAACTCAAAGCTAAAATTAGGAATGAGACAAGGTACCACTCTCCCCATATTTATTCAATATAGTACTTGAAATTCTAGCTAGAGCAATAAGGCAACAAAAGGAGATTAAGAGGATACAGTTTGGAAAGGAAGGAGTAAAACTTTCAATATTTGTAGATGATATAATAGTATAAATAAGTTACCCCAAAAATTCTACCACAGAACTTCTAGAGCTGATAAACACCTTTAGCAATATGGCAGGATACAAGATTAGCTCAAAAAAATCAGTAGCCCTCCTTTATACAAATGATAAGTGGCCTGAGAAAGAAATCAGAGAAATATCACCCTTTACAATAGCCAAAACTAATGTAAAATACATTGGAGTAACTCTAACTAAGCAAGTGAAAGACCTGTATGAAAGGAACTTTAAGTTTATGAAGAAAGTAATTGAAGAAGATATCAGAAAATGGAAAGATCTCCCATGTTCCTGGATAGGTAGAATTAACATAGTAAAAATGGCAATCTTACCAAAAACAATCTGCAGATTCAATGCAATCCCCATCAAAATCCCAACATGCTGTGGATATCACTCTATGCTGTGAATGTGTTGCTCTGATTGATTGATAAATAAAATGCTGATTGGCCAGTAGCTAGGCAGGAAGTATAGTATAGGTGAAATAAGCAGAGAGGAGAATTCTGGGATGTAGAAGACTGAGTCAGGCGATGCTGCAAGCTGCCACTGCCATGAGAAGTAAAAGGTAAGAATACTGGTTAGCCATGAGCCATGTGGCAAGGTATAGATTTATAGAAATGGGTTAATTTAAGATATAAGAACTAGATAACAAGAAGCCTGCCATGGCCATATATAAGTAATGTAAGTCTCTGTGTGTTTACTTGAGTCTGAGTGACTGTGGGCCCAGGCAGGACTGGGAATAACTCCAGCTACAAAAACACAATTCTTCATATACCTGGAAAGAACAATACTCAACTTCATTTGGAAAAACAGAAAACCCAGGATACCTAAACAAATCCTGTACAATAATTCCACCTCTGGAGGTATCACCATTCCTGACCTCAAGCTCTACTATGGAGCTGTAGTAATAAAAACAGCTTCATATTGGCGTAAAATCTGACATGTACACCAGTGTAATTTAATTGAAGACCCTAAAATTAAGCCACACACCTATGAATACATGATTTTTGACAAAGAAGCGAAAACTGTACAACAGAAAAAAGAAAGCATCTTCCACAAATGGTACTGTCATAACTGGACGTCAACATGTAGAAGATTGCAAATAGATCCATATTTATTTTCATGCATAAAACTCAAGTCCAAGTGGATCAAAGACCTCAATATAAAACCAAATACACTGAACCTGATAGAAGAGAAATTAGGAAATAGTCTTGAATGCATTGGCACAGTACACAGTTTTCTAAATACAACACCAGTAGCTCAGACACTGAGAGCAACAATCAATAAATGGGAACTCTTGAAACTGAGAAGCTTCTATAAGGCAAAGGACACAGTAAATAATACAAAATGGCAGCCTACAGAATGGGAAAAGACCATCACCAACCCTCCACCTGACAGAGGGCTAATTTCCAAAACAGATAAATAACTCAAGAAACTAGACATCAAAACAATGAACAATCCAATTAACAAATGGGATACAAAACTAAACAGAGAATTCTTAAAGAAGAATCTCAAATAGTGGAAAGACATTTAAGTAATTGTTCAATATACCCAGTCATCCTGGAAATGTAAATTAAAAGGACTCTGAGATACCATCTTACACCTGTTGGAATGGCTAAGATCAAAAACATTGATAACAGCTTATGTTGGAGAGGATTCAGAGAAACGGGACCACTCCTCCACTGTTGGTGGGAGTGCAAACTGGTACAGCCACATTGGAAATCAGTATGGTGGTTTCTCAGAAAAATGGGAATTAATCTTCCTCAAGACCCAGCTATGGTGATATTTTATTCATATTAAAATGTTATTTGTATGTTAATAAATAAAGTTGCCTGGGGGTCAGAGCTATTAGCAAGCCATAGAAAAGCAGGGCAGTGGTGGCGTACACTTGTGATCCCAGAACTTGGCAGGCAGAGCTAGGTAAGTCTCTGTGTGTTCAGGGATACAGCCAGTATTGGATACACCTGCCTTTAATCTCAGTACCAATCGTAGAAAACCTGGAGGTCTAGACAGACAGGTTGTGACAAGGTGGTCATGTGGCTGGGTTTACAACCAATGAGAAGGCAGAACAGAAACACTATAAAAAGACAGACACACAGAAAGTGGCTCTGGTTTGGAGAGGTAGGACCACCGCAGGAGGAAGGGTAAGGTTTTAGCTCTTAGCTCTGACCTCTTGGCTTTCTTCTTTGCATTGGTTCTGTGTTTCTTATTTAATAAGACGGTTGGTTACATCTACACCCAGATATACCACTCCTGGGCATATACCCAAGGAATGCTGAATCATGCCACAAGGACACATGCTCAGCTATGTTCATAGCACCATTATTCCTAATAACCAGAACCTAAAAACAACCTAGATGCTGCTCAACTGAAAAAGGGAGTACTACTCATCATAGAAAAACAATGACATCATGAAAATTGTAGGCAAATGGAACTAGAAAATGTTATCCTGAGTAAGGTTACCCACACTCATAAAGACAAAATGGTATGTACTCACTCATAAGTTGATACTAGATGTAAACATAAACCAGACTACAACCCACAACTCCAGAGAAGCTAGCTGTTTCCTCACACCTTATATAGCTTTCTCTGCCCAGACATCACTTCCTGGAATTAAATGCATGTGTCCTTCCCAAGCAAAGATATGAGTTCTCAAGTACATGGATTAAAGGGGTGTGCTACCACACCTGGCTCTGTTCCCAGTGTGGATTTGAACTCCCAGAGATCCAGACAGATCACTGCCTCCTGAGTGATAGGATTAAAGGTGTGTGCCATCATTGCCTGACATGTATATGTAATTTAGTGGCTGGCTTTTTTCTCTGGTTCCCAGATAAGCTTTATTGGGGTATACAATATATCATCACATTTCTCCTTTATTGTCTAAATTATTAAAAGGTTATAACTACTATAAGAAAAATCTATATACAATAAGTATAATAAGTATATACAATATATACAGTCAAGAATCACATTAACAATGTTGACTCCACTAACATTTGACAAATTCAGACACACACACAAAAAAAAAACCTCCATTATTCATCCTATTTTGGTGAGTGCAAAATATTGTACCTAGTTCACATTCTACCCTAACTTGTATTACCAATTGAAAACTATCTTTTGATGTCTTTCAAACTTATACCTCTGTAGTGAGATTCTTTTCTGTATTTTGTAACAAGGAAAACTATAGCTATCTAATCTTCAACTCCCTCGGAGACCAGAGGAGGAAATAATACTGCCTAAGAAAGTAGAAAGTGCAAACAAATGACTTCCAAAAAGTGAGAAATAACAGAAACACCTGTCTGCCTGGACAGTCAACAAGTATTCCCCTGCAATGTTAAGGCATCCATCTTCAGTCTACAAGCCTAGCATATCTGACAGACTCATCTCTGAAGCAGGGTTTTCTAAAGAACATTCTTGCCTTGTCTTGCATGTATTGGCAGTCCTTTATTTTGTGCCTTGCTTGTCCAATTTAGATAGCATACTGTCATGAGTCGAAACAGGGGCATTTTCTTTTCCAGTGTCTTAATTTTGCCACAAATAAAGTAAACTCCATAAGGAGTTTCTTCAATGCACGTCATCTTCTCTGAAGTAGACTGGTGCTGTCAGGAGCAGACAATTCCCTTTGTCATAAAAAAAAAAGAAGAAAAAAATCTGTTACTAAAATATCTTAAATGCCATATTATGCAGATCTCTGAAGTGTTTGAAGATGACCTGCCTATCTAAAATATATCTGTTTGACCTTGAAAACATACCTTTATGACACCAAGTTTAATTGTAATGACTAACTAGATTCATTTCTTTATATCCTAATTAGTTAGTAATAATAACTTTCAAGTACTAGAAAATTGCATTGCATTGTTAAATGAAGTATATAGGTAAAATACCATGAACAAGATTAGAAATATATGTACAATAATTTCTAACAAAATCAATCTCAAATTTGTGTCAGTATACATAATTTATATATAGTAATCAAAAATCTAATCCAATGTAAAATATTTAAAAATAGTAGTTGATTTTTTAAAAGTGGATTCACTAATCTACCTTTTTATCTTATCATATACACGTACATATTCTTCCTTTTTACTTTTCAGAGTAGATTCAATAATCTGCCTTTTATCTTATATATATATTCTCTTTTTTCAGAGTAGATTCAATGATCTACCCTTTTCCATCATATGTTCACCTTTCTTCTTTTCAGAGTAGATTAAGTAATCTACCTTTTATTTTATACAAATATCCTCTTTTTTTTCAAACAAGAATCCAAAATCTAATCTCCATTTTATATAATTTTTCTTAACTATTAACAATAAGAACTTTTAACCAACAAAACTAAACAATGACAATTATCATTGAAATTGAAAGGCTAAAATCCACCCAACACACCTCTTGGGAAAGTGGTGTTGGTTTTTTGAAATTACTTCCTGCTGTCTTGGGACAAAAGCATCTTTAGGGGATCCTGAAAAGAAAAATTCAGGGTTAATTGTCAAGTCCTAGGAGAGGTAGCCATATCATTTTTTGTGCAGTCTCTGCATGATGCAAAAATGCAGGGCTGTCTCAAGTCCTTGCTCAAGTAGTCTTTGAGGCTGGATCATCTCAGCTAACCATCTCAAAATTGTCCTGAGCAGTTTGTAGTCTAAGCTGATCTTTGGGTAGTGTATGTGAGCTTAGTGGTATTAACATTGTCCTGATAGATTCATCATTGTGGGGACCTGTCATTTTCTTAGAAACTTCAAAGTCACAGTTAGGTATGATCATAGTTTCCTGCAGAAAACTGGTAGACTCAAACACAAAATGATGTACAAGAAGGTAGATGAATCCTTTTTCACATAATTAGTATTCTATATGACCATTAATATCATGAAATTATATATATATATATATATATATCTTATGAATTTTGATATAAAATTTATACATTAAGAAAAGTTTTAAAGAGTCAAAACAAAACAAAAGAATTATGAGATTAGTGGCAATAGAACAGTCCTTTGATTTTAGATTTTCTTTTGTCCCATATCTGGTGGGACAAATTATTTTTGGACAGAATTATAAGGACTTTGAAACACTTTTCATGAATTATCTGATTTGCATCCTGCCTTTCCTTGTTTGGTTGTGTGTATATAAGATGTAGGATCTCCAGATATTAGTGTTTCCCATACAATATGAGGCAAGATCTAGTTCTCTCTTTATAAGTTGAATTCTATTGCTTTTGGGATATTTGTTGTTAATCTCTCCCAAAAGCTTCTGCAAGCTCTTTGGAAAGATTCATTTTGAGGCCACAATTTGTCTATTTCATCGTTAGTTAAATGTACTAAAATTTCTGATGGGGATGCTCTTGCTAATTGACAAAGTCTCAATATGTCTTTTAAAATCATCCCAGAGATCTTTTCCACCAAAGTTTTTAATTTTTACTCTGTTTTTTTGGTATGAATGTCCATTTCAATATAATAACTTCCCTCTGCATTAAAATTCCTGAAGGAGAATATTTAGAAGGTAAAATAATCAGAATGCTATCAAGCTTTGGATGCACACAATCCACATGTCGATCCTGTGTTTTTGTTTTTCTTTCTTTCTTTCTTTCTTTCTTTCTTTCTTTCTTTCTTTCTTTCTTTCTTTCTTTCTTTCTTCCTTCCTTCCTTCCTCCTTCCTTCCTTCCTCCTTTCTTTCTTTCTTTCTTTCTTTCTTTCTTTCTTTCTTTCTTTCTTTCTTTCTTTCTTTCTTTCTTTCTTTCTCTCTTTCTCTCTCTCTTTCTCTCTCTCTCTTTCTTTCTTTCTTTCTTTCTTTCTTTCTTTCTTTCTTTCTTTCTCTCTCTCTCTTACTTTCTTTCTTTTTTCTTTTTTGGCCACCAAAGCCAATTCTCTTGCAGCTTCAGCTGATAATTCTCTTGGGCTATAAAAGTCCTTGCCATATTCTAAGGTTTTGAATAAATTACTCAGTTCATCATTTTTTACCCCAGTAGTGATCTGTAGATAAGAAATGTCTCCAAATAATCTGTGAAAGTCAGTTAGAGTTTGTAATCAATCTCTCAAAACTTTCAACTTTTGGAGTCTATTTTTTGTAGACCTATTTTATATCCTAAATAATTAATAAAAACTCCTCTTTGTATCTTTTCTGGAGCAATTTGTAATCCTCACCAAGGCAAAATATTCATTATTTCTTCAAACATTCTTTCTAAAGTATCTACATTTGCATCATATAGTAAAATATCATACATATAATGATAAATTATAAATTGAGGAATTTTTTTACGTATTACTTCCAGCAACTGTCATACAAAATATTGGCAAACTGTTGGGTTATTTAACATTTTTTTTATGGGAGAACCTTCCATTTATATCTCTTGACTGGTTGGGAATTCTTATAAGTAGGTACCATGAAGGCAAATTTTTCTCTTTTTCTTGAAAGAGTATTGAGAAGAAAGAGTCTTTTTAATCGATAACTACAAAAAGGCCATCCTTTAGGTAACAGAGTAAGCAAAGCTATTCCAGATTGCAGAGAGCCCACTGGCTGAATTACATGTTAGTGGCTCTTATATCTCTCACCAGTTTCCATTTGCCAGATTTATTTTTAATGACAAATACAGGGGAATTCCAAGAGCTGGTTGATTCTTCAATATGCATGTTGATTCTTCAATATACTGCTCTTGAACCAGCTGTTCTAAGGACTACAGTTTCTCTGTTGTTAAAGGCCATTGCTGAATGCACATAGTCTTGTCTGTTGACCATTTTAAAGGTGGGGCTGTTGGTGTCTTTGAAAGATCAGCAGGTCTTATGCCTTGTTCTTGTACAATCAGGATGGTTGGTGATTGTTCTTTATAATACCTTCTAATATTTTTCTCAGAATTGTATGTTAATTTATGGTTTATTTCTGAGGTTGGAGGAACGTTAATCTGGATCCATTGTTGCAATAAATCACAGCACCATAAATACATAGCTATATTAGCCACATATGGCTTTAATTTTCCTCTCTATCCTTCTTGTCACATACATTTGACCCATTTTGTGCTCTGTTTCAGTTGAGATAATGTTCAAATCCCTAACAACTGAACATTTACCTCAGGAAGAGGTCAATTTGGATGCCAAGATTCTGGTGCAATTTTGTTATGTCCAGATCTGTGTCTGCAAGACTTTCAATGAGAAGGTTATTAGTCATATTTTCAATTTTGGTCTTTGTTCATTTATAGAAGTTTGCCAAAATTTTTGCTTTATGCTTTCTCCTGAATTTTTTGTTCTCTCTGCTATAGCTGTCCTATCATGCCAAGTAGTATGGTTTTTGTTTGTTTGTTTGTTTGTTTTACCATAAGCATTTGGTTATTTAATTCCTATGGAAAGGGGTTTCTTTTATGATGGCAGGGAAAAAAACTGAACTGAATTTGTCATGGGTGGGGGCCTACTAGAGGCCCCGTATGGTGTTTCCAACAGCAAAGGCAAAGGATTACCTTATCTCTCCCTTCTTGATCTACATTTGTTAGTCCAATGTTTGCCTTTGACACACCATCAAAATCCAGAAGGCAGGGGCATTCTTTTGCCATTGTTTCTTAAAAACATTTATTCTAGGAATGCCTTGTTTACAATTCCTTTTTATGTGATCTTGTTTACCTCAATTAAAGTATCTGACAATATTATTCTTTTCAAACCTCTGGAAATCACCTCTTCTATACAAGTATCATCATGGACATGAAATTCAACATTCATTGTATATTGTATCCATTCCTCCAAGGGTGCTGACCTTGCATTTGATGATCTAATTACCCTTTTTCAGTGTGCATTAGCATTTTCAAAAGCCAGAGATTCAATTTTAATTTGTCTAGCTTTGGAATGGAATTTGATATCATTCTACCTACTGTTGAAGACAGCTATTGTAAGAAATCAGTGAAGGTTTCAATTGGGCACTGTATAACTTGTAAATGACTCAATTTTCTTTCCTACACCTTCAGTTCTCTCCCAAGCATTCAAGGCTGCCATGAGGGATAAAATTAGGGTGTGGTCATCATATAAATATTTTCTTTGAATATCATTATAATCACCTTCTCCCAAAAGTTGATTCTGGAAATTTCCATACATCTAGCCCTACATCATTGTTCTATAACCTTAGCCCCCTCTTTCCACCAGATCCTCCACTGTAACTGGGTTCCAGACTCTAAAACACTGGTAACCAAATATTTCCAGCCTTGAGGGATAATAATTCTATTACAAGTTGACAGCAATTTTAACATCTGCTTTACAAATGGAGAATGAATACCATATGACACTATAGCTTCCTTGAGTCTTTTCAAATCTACCATTTTCACAGTTCAATCAGCTTGTACACAGCATTGAACATTTGGTAGTTACTGTAAGGTTACTAGATAAATTAAATTTGGCTGCTAGAAATCGTTAAGCTATTTCTTTGTATCTGTATAATGCAATGCTGAGATAGGTTCACATTTAATCCTTCTGTCTAGGCCTGAATATTTCTATGATCTGTTTTAAAATTTTTTTTTCTAAAATTTTTATCTTGGTGCTCATATTAACCAACTTTTTAAATGATAAAAAATAATGATCAATAAAATAATATTCATTATTGATGTCCTGTAAATCTCATCAATTTTATTTATCTTCTCATTTAATTGTTCCATTTTTTCAGACTGCCAAATGTGTTATCAAACAGAGACCAAAATTACTCCATTGTAAAAATGTTTTCCATTTTTTAATGTGGGAAAATTTTCTCTTTTAACTAATTTCTCCCTTTATGAAATCTTAATTAACTCACCAACTCTGCTCACTGTGTACAACAGTAAAAGTCGAAGACAATCAGTCCAAAACTGATCTTTGGGTACTGTTAATCATCTTAGTGGTATTACCATCATCCTGATGGAATCATCTATGTGGGGGTCCATCATCTTTTTGGAGACTTAAAGGATTAATTTGGGTCAGACTATTCCTTTTCATTGTAATTTTTTGTGGGAGGTACTCTCTTTCTCTTTAGATGCTTATTTATTCAAAGGTGTTTAAATTCTTCAAGGTGATTGTTTCTATTTTCCTGAAAGACAAAAATAAAACCCTTTCCCAACCCTAGCTTTGGGGAGTTTCTAAATCTAATCTTCTTTAATTTTGATTGTTTGTTCTTGAATTTTTTGTTTTCTCTTATAAAGCTGTTCTATCACCCTAAGAATTATTTTATTTTTACAATAGGCATTAGTTTATTTTCTCTCAGAATTGGTTTCTTCTATGATGGGAGGAAAGGAGTGAACCAAATTTGTCAAGAGGGCCTGCTAGAGGCCCCTCAGGGAGTTTTCCAATGGCAAAGGGAAAGGATTACCTTATCTGTCCTTTGTTGATCTATATTCATTAATTCAGTGTTTGCCATTACCACACCTGCATAATCCAGAAGGCAGGGGTGTTCTGTGGCCACTGTTTCTTGAAGAAACATTGTTTCTAGGAATGCCCTGTATACAGTCCCTTTTTAGTTGGCCTTGTTTACTACAATTGAAACACCTAACATTACTATTTTTCTTCAAACCTCTGCATATCCTTTCCTATCCAAGCATCATCATGGTAATGAGATTCAATATTAATTGTATCTTTGATACATTCCTCTAAGGGTGTTGATCTTGCCTTTAAAGGAGTAATTACCCTTTTGCATTGTGCACTAGGATTTTCAAAAGCCAGAGATTCTAGCTTCTAGATATCTAGCTTCTGAATTTAGTATCATTCTATTTACTGCTGAAGACAGTCTTGGTAAGAAATCAGTGAAGGTTTCTTTTGGATTCTGTATAACTTGTAAATGACTCAGTTTTCTTTCCTACATCTTCAATTTTTTCCCCAAGCATTCAAGGGTGCCATGCAGCATAAAATTAGGGTGTGGTCATCTTATAAAGATTGTCTTTGTATATCAGCATAATTGCGTTCTGTAAGAAGTTAATTGGGGGAATTTCCACACCTCTAGCCCTACCTTGTTATTCTGAGATCTTAGCTCAGGTCCTCTATTGTAATTCAGGTCCAGTCTCTAAAACATCTATAACCAAGTTTTTCCAGTCTTGGGGGATAATTATATTACAAGTTGACCATGAGTTTAACATTTGCTTTACAAATAGAGAATGCATGTGATATGAGACTGTAGCTTCCTTAAATCTCCTCAAATCACAACCTTAAGCATTTGGTAGTTCCTGTATGCTTACTGAATAGAATAAGGTTGGCTGTTTGAAAGCCTTAGGATACTTTTCTGTAACCATATAATGAAATGCTGAGATTGGTTCACATTTAAATTCTTATGTCTGGGTCTGAATTTCTCTATGATCTGTTTTAAAAAGTTTTTTCTAAAACGTATCTTGACAAATCAAGACTTCTTAATAATAAAACAAAAATGATCCAACAAGTAATATTTATAATTGACATTATCTAAATCCCATCAACCTCTCATTTAATTGTTCCATTTTCAGACTGTATAATGTTGTAAACACCCTCTGTTGTAAAAATATTTCCAATTTTTTAGTGTGTGTGGGGGGGCAACTCTCTTTTAACTAATTTCACCTTTTAAGAATTTTTGACTCCCCAAATCTGCTGATAATGTTGATTCAGATGACAGTGTTGCAGCAGCCTGAGGAGGGGGCCCACAGAAATCCAGAACCCACCAAGAGAGGAAAGAAGCCAAAAACCCAGTTTTCTGCACCGAGGAACATGTAAAAGCAGCTAATTCTGGGGTGTTTGGAGCTTGAACCTGGCACGTTTGCTGCAGAAAGGCTGCAATAGAAACTTAGCCAGTGGGTTAGGGACTCCAGCCCAGGTGATGTAGAGACTCCATTTCTATGCAGCTCAGGCTTGAGCCTCAGGCAAGTGGCTTTTGTTTGTAAATTTATGCCACAAACATTGGGTCACCAGGTGTAACACAATTTTCTAAACAGTCATGTTAATAAAAAACCCAGAGCCAGATATTTGGGTAAAAGCTGATATATCAGAGGTAAAACAGCAAGTCACTAGTTCTTACCCTTATGCAATCATGAAAGAATGAACCCCTATCTCCAACCTGCCTTATCACTTCCTCTCTCTGCCCACCTCTATCACTTCCTTCTGTACAGACCTCCAGACCTCTATGGTTAACTAGTGGCTAGCTTCTCCTTCTGATTTTCAAGCAGGTCTTATTTGTTAGAGCAAAATTAAAATATCACTGTATTTCCCTTTTTTGTCTAAAATAAAAAAAATCAATAACTTATATAAGAAAAAGTCATAAAACCTGGATCTATTTCTCAAAGGTCAAAAGGACTTCAGGTAAGTACAGCCTAAATTTTCCCTACCTGTCTATTCCTGAGAATGGTATTTTTCTCTCTTCTGGACTTGGGATTCCTCCCCTTTCCAATGAATAAGACAATGAGCCTAAAAGCTCCAAATGATTTCATAAATATTAACTTCTATTCCTAGTTTAAAGTTGTCTCAAGAGATTTCCACTTAGATAGAAGACACATCCAAGCATCAGACGCTGGCTACAACCTGCTCCAAATAACTGCAAGCTCTTGACCTATTTTTCCTTCAGCAAGTATACATAGACAAGGCCTTAAGAGAGCAATGTTTATATGTTGACCACTCAGGGGTCATTAGAAACACCAGGGTCCTGCTGAGAATGCGGATCCATGACAGAGGAGGGCAGCAACAACAAGGAACCAACTGGTATGGAAATTTGTTCCAATATTTCTCCTGGTTAACCATCTTGGTGTCTCCATTAGCTGGATCCTTAATAATCTTGTTTCTTTTGCTTACACTTGGCCCTTGCCTTATTAATAGACTAACTGCCTTTATAAGAGTCCAAGTCATCACCTTCCAGCTAATAGTTCTTAAGTTCCAATACCATCCCCTTGAACACTTGGACAGATAGGAGTCATGATTGAGTCCTGTCTTTGGTACTTGTGAAGGGAGAAATGTAGGAGGGGCAAAACAGCTTGACCACTCAGCTGCCATTAAAGGCTTAGAGGCCTAAAAAACAGCTACCATGACAGGCTTACTGACAGGCAACCCCCAATTCCAGAAAAAGCCTAAGATGACATTACCTATGGATGGGCCTGCATCTAAGGGGAAGTACCTGATATCCCAAACATTCTAACCATTAGATAAGATTAGATAAGATCACCAAATGTCTCTGAACTTAGGACAGACCTATTTCCCTTTCACCAGCTATCTCTAGATAAATGTGAGGCAATCAGAGACCTGAACCCTAGAAATCCCATTACTGCAAACTCTGCTATGATAAAAACCCTACCCCATCTGGGCTCAGGGCTCTCTGCTCTCACTGCTGCATCAGATATATGCAGAGTTTAAACTTGTGCTTGATTAAAGGCTCTTGATTTTGTATATGTGATTTGGTGTCTCTGTGGTGGACTTTGAAGGATTTCTATATATATATATGTGTGTGTGTGCGTGTATGTATGTATATATATATATGTGTGTGTGTATGTATGCATATGTATGTATGTATATAGGTATATATACATATATATGAAATATAGTAATATGTGATAATATGTATTATTCAAGAGGGAGTATGACTTGGTAAATAGTTAATAACTAGAAGTTAAAAACTATTGTTTTTAATCATATTAAACATAATCACATTGGGGCAAAGGAGTTCAGTGTTCTTAAGTATCTCTGTTTGAAATAATATATCATGTACAACAGAGGAAGAATAAACATAAATGTTATTCTTGAGTGCAGATACTAAATCATTCAAATGACTGGTTATAACATTAGGAATATCATAATTCTATGTACTCTGGTAGAACATAGAAATGAAATGATGGATAGATTTGTGTATGTATATCTTCAAAACTTTATAAGTCAAATTAAATTTAAGTATTAAGATTAATATTAAATTCAACATAAAAATTGTTGAAAACTAGATTATCTACAAGTAATAATTGTGGAAGGACAAAAAGATTGTATCAAAGGTTAGTAGGTAAATAAAAATATCATATACACTGGTGATTTGCAAGATCAAATTATACCACATTTTTCAGAGCTTGTGTGATGACTTTCCTGAGTTTACATAGTGAAAGATTGTCTAACAATTTATTTCTCAAAGAGTGTACCTATCATGAGATGGTATGGACCACATGGTGGCAATTGATATTTGACTAAGTCCCAGCATTTCAATATTGCAGAAAACGATTCTCCAGCCCCCTTTAACTTTCAATTTTAATGATTATTACTATGTGTTATGAGAATCCCCTCATGCCTTCTCCATTGAGGATTTTTCTGTCATCTTCGAAGGATGAAAATGTATAAAATAGTAGCCTTTAAACAAAATAATTCTTTGGAAAAAATCCCCACCACCCTGGAACTATATAGCATGATGACACTGCACACAGTAATCCCCTTATACCTGATTACTCCAAGAACAAGACAGGTAGAGATTTATTAACTGGATTCACCTGACCCAAGGATGGAAAGTGTATAATACAAGTCTGAAGCCTGATGCCATTAAGACTAAGAGTTCAGTTACTAAGATTAGAGAGATTAGAATGGTATGAGAAAAGATCGAGACATCAGGACTTTTACTTTTCAGAGTGTAGGAGGGGAACAAGCTCGTATAATAAGACTAAGACACAAAGGAAACCATTAGAGAACAGTTCAGCACAGATGCTACATCATTCCCCTTAAGGAAGTGAAAATTCCTCTTAAATTTTAGTAGTGTGTCTGGTCCCCAAAAGAAATACTTTTCCCAAGATTAAGCATTTGGATAATGTCCTCCTTTTTCTAAGGAGCTTGAGGAAAATTCCTGCTTTCTAAAAGCAGTCACTCTTTTCTCTGGCAAGAGGAACTTGTGGCCCTTCCATTGATGTAAGAGGACTACTGATGAAGTTATTGAACCTTTGAGAACAATAGGCATTTAGGCATTTGCTGAACTTATTGCTTTTGTCTCAGGAAAAGTCCTATAATGAAGTTAATGGCCCTTTTTTATCCATAAATCATTGAGTCTGCTTTCAGTCTTGCCTATAGATAAACTACTGAGTATAAAATCTGTAGCCCTTTTTCAATAAATTTATGGGCAGCTATCCCTGATCACATTCAGGTCATATGCCACCTCCCCAAACATCCTCTTTAGCACTTGAACCCCTGTGAAGCAGGCCTCCAGCAACTAAGTGATAACTGAAGAATATATTTATATTGTTTCTGTAAGTATATGCTGCTAAGTATGACTCATTATATTCCCACTGATAAATACTTTTTAGGAGAAATTCAGAATATCTTTAAGAATCATTTCATTGACTTATTTTCCAGTCATGTTTGTTCCTATTCTAAGCCTTTGGTGTCTTGGCTTTTCAGGCAGTGTCAGGGGTATTCTCTCTCTCATGGCATAGGTCACAAACCAGCAAAGTCATTGGTTGGTCACTTCCATTATTTCTGTTCCACCTTTACTAGAGCATATCTTGTAGGCAGGACAAATTGTATGCCAAAGGATCTGAGGCTGGGTTGGTGTGACAATCCCTCCATTAGAGAGATTACTTCATTATAGGAGATGGATAACTCAGGCTCCATATACCTCATTACTCGGTATCTTAGGTCACCCTCATAGATTCTTGGGGATTTCTATTGTATTAGGTTTCTAGCTAATATCTGAGATGCTGACAAACTCCAGTTTCTCTCCCAGTACTCCCTCCTTCCATCTTCCCCAAACCTGATTCCTCTTGTGTCCATCCTCCCAAATCCCCTTCTACCTGCAATGTTCATTATATTTCCCCTTCCCAGAGAGACCCTTGCATTCCCCCTTGGGTCTTCCTTGTTACTTAGCCTCCCTGGGTCTGCGAGTTGTAGCATGCTTATCATTTTCTTTACAACTAATATTCACTTATAAGTGAATATATACCATTTTTTTTTTCTGGTTCTGGCTTACCTCACACAGCATGATTTTTTTCTTTTTCTTTTTCTTTTCTTTTCTTTTTGGTTTTTTTGAGACAGAGTTTCTCTGTGTACTTTTTGCTGCCTGTCTTGGATCTCATTCTGTAGACCAGGCTGGCCTTGAACTCACAGAGATCCACCTGGCTCTGCCTCCCAAGTGCTGGGATTAAAAGTGTGCAACACACTGCCTGGTGATTTTTTTCTTTTTCTATCCATATTCCTGCAGATTTTAGGATGCCATTGTTTTAAACTGCTGAGTAATACTCCATTGTGTAATTGTACCACATTTTTTTCTATCTATTCCTCAGTTGAGGGACATTTAGATTTTTTTTTCAATCTCTGGCTATTATGAATAAAGCTGTTATGAACATAGTTGAGCAAGTGTCCTTATGGTTGGATTAAGGGTCTTTTAGGTTTACACCTAAGAGTAGTATAGCTGGGTCTTGAGATAGATTGATTACCAATTATCTGAGAAACCATTATATTGGTTTTCAAAGTATCTATACAAGTTTGCACTTGCACTGGCAATGAAGTATTGTTCCTTTTGTTCCCCTTGCTATCCTAGCCAGCCTGAAATGTCACTTGTGGTTTTGATCTTAACCATTCTGACAGGTGTATGATGGAATCTCAGAATCATTTTGACTTCTATTTCCCTGATGGCTAAGAATGTTGAACATTCATTCCTTTAAATGTTTTTAAGTCATTTGAGATTTCTGTATGGAGAATACTATGATTATAGCTGTACCCCATTTTTAAAATGGGTTTATTTGGTTTTTTGATGTCCAGTTTCTTTAGTTCTTTATGTATTTGGGAAATTAGCTCTCTGTCAATTGTGGAATTGGTGAAAATAATGTCCCATTCAGTGGGCTGCCATTTTGTCCTATTGACAGAGTTCTTCTATTTACACAGCTGCCAGAATTCAGCTCCAGGGGGTTCAGGTCCCAAAGGGACCTGTGGAGTCAGTATTCGTAATGTAGAGAGTGACAAAATCTGAGAATAAATTGGGATGATGGTTGCTTCATTGATAAAAAACATTTTCTACTTTGTAAAAACACAAAGAATTAAATGGGAATGGGAGATAGGGAGCTTGTGAACAGGGATTAAGGAAGCTAGCATTGACCTTGACAAGTTAATAAGCACCGCAATCATATGTTAATGGAAGGCTCACAAGTTCTTCTTACCAGAGATAAGGAGAATGACTCTCTTTGTAGAAAGCAGGAATTTTCTTCAAGCCCCAGGGGAAATGGGACTTTTGTCAAAATGCCTGACCTTGGTAAAAGGACTTTTTTTCCCTTAAAGCCCAACACTCCATTATATATTTTAGATTTTTGTATGGCTTAGTTTCTCCAAATAGCTAAAGTTTAAAGTGAGTAAAAATGAAGTTCAACAAATGCTACTGTGAATCTGATTAGGTCCTGGGTGTTTGTTTTAAATGCAGCACTTTTACTCTTGGAGGAAAGGTCATGGGGCACAGCAAACCCATTATCAGATCAGAGCTTCATTAGAAGAGGGGAGAGACAGAAGAGAGTGACTAGCTTTGTGGAAGACAGGTGCAGAAAGAGAGTATGTGGGAAGAAGAAGGAAGTGGAGGGGGAGAGACCTGTGTCCGGCTTTTTATGGATTCCCCTATACATGTGCATATGGACTTACAGAGCTATACAAAGCTTGCACAGGTTGTGTGATCATGCAGCACACAGATTACATAGGACATAAGGCACCTTGCTTGGATACTGAACTGTGCCGCCTTGTGAAGCACAAACAGGTCTGGAAGCAGGCTAGGATACATGAAGATGAGTTTATAGCCAGGGCCAACATTGGGATTATAATAATCTGGACGGTTCTCTAGCCAGAGATCAGTTTACAATCTGCCTCCTGGTAAGTCTTCCTAAAGCTGTCCTCAAACCAACAAACTATCAAAAGCTTTAAAAAAAAAATCCATCTCATGTCTGTTAGTTAAGTGGCTGCGTTGTGCTCTTACCCTGCAAGAAAATGTCATGAAACATGACAGGATCTGCTAATAAGAGTTTTATTAAAGATAAAGGAACAGAGAGTGTGCAGACCTGTGGGAGAGACACGTGTGTGGAGAAGAAGGAACTGGGAACATGGCGCTGGATTTTAAAGGCTGGGCATGCACAGGTCACATCACTACTCCACGCATGTGCATAGATTACATGACCACATTGAGTGCCTACATAGCTATGCAACGTTACGGATCCTGGTCATGCCTTGACCCAGAAATGGCTATCCTGACCTGAAATTGGCTAGGCAGAAGTGTCCACAGGGCATATGCAAACATGCCTGACTGTGGGGCGTGTTGTGAACCCTTCATAGTCTCCCAAAGCTTTCCAACATTAGGGCTAACTTATGCATCTGGAAAGATGGCCCCTGACCCCACAGGTGAAAGTCTCAGCCATTACATTTAAGGTACCATGGGAGAGATGAGAAAGCCTGTGAACAGACTGCCAAATATTGGCACACACTATTTGAGTGGCTACAAAAAGGCTTCCAGGTCCCTGTTTTTAATGTGTGGTAGTGACGGCCATGCATGCTAATACATGTCCTGCCCCTCAGGCCATAAGTTGAGCCTTGTTCAAAGTGCCACCTAGAGGGATACTGGTCAGCTGACTGCTCTCGTGCACCTCGTTGTATGGAGACATCAAGCATAGACCTCCAGCAGATCTGCTAGGTTTGGTCATGGGCTCACACGGAACCCAGGATGCCACATGGGGAGATCCATTTCCTTTCTTTTAGACACTGAGACACTTATTCAATCCTGAAGGAGTTTTGGGGTCCCACCCCTCCTTCTCAAATTTCCCTATTGTCAGGGGAGGGGGACAGCCTTACCCACCACACTAGACTTCACCACTTAATTGTACTTTCAGGGGTACCTAATGGGAAGAGATTTTCCAGCTAAGGTAGAAGCTTTTGCTTCATTTGCTCCCTCCATATGCCTTACTCCAGACTCATGCACAGTGACTCAGATAGGGCCCTGCTCTCTCTCAATTTCCAGATGACATCAGAAACCACTGCCTTGTCCCCAATTCCAGAAGAATGAGGTTTCATACCACAAGCTTTTCTCTTCCAGGTACCTTCTCCTAATTAACTACTCAGCTAATTGTCACAGGACCAATAGAGCTGGAGTCCAAAGACCATCAAAAATATTCAGGTGGTAAAGAACAGTAATAGTCCAAAATTATTTACACCCTCGAGATGCAAAATGATCTGGGCTTTGCAAAAAACAAACTTTAATATAGCAATCTATTACTGCTAGCCCTCAGTAAAGGATCAGTTGTGTCTCCTGGATGCTAAACTAATAAAGGAAATAGGTGCCTTAAAAAATCTGTCTCTGATTAAGTTTATCTCTGGTAAAAATTAAAAACATGTTCTAAATCTCTCTCTCTCTCTCTCTCTCTCTCTCTCTCTCTCTCTCTCTCTCTCTGTGTGTGTGTCTATCTTTCTTTCTCTGTCTCTGTCTGTCTCTGTCTCTGTCTCTGTCTCTCTGTCTCTCTCTCTCTCTCACACACACACACACACACACACACACACACACACACACACACACTAACCAATATAAGCAGAGTACCAAACATTACAATGTCATGGTCACCAGTCCAAGACTTTAATTTTCTCATAGCTGCTTCTTAATATGTTTAATTTTTTTAAGCTGCAGAAACCAGCCTGAATCCATCTGGACAGGTAGGATCTGTTTCAGATAAGTGCAACACAAACTGTCATGCACCTGGTTCCACTCCCTCACCCTGGGACACCCCCAAAGGAAAAAATAAAAATAGTAATAATTCTTTTTCTCTAAGCTTTTTTTCTGTCTCACCAGCACCCTCTTAGACACAGGTGGCCAGAGTCCCAAGCCTAGAGGATTGATGGACAGCTCCAAGACAACAGATGGCAGCCCACCATCCCAGGATGCATGTCTACCTCAGAAGCCAATTTCCCTACGGAACCAGAATTAACCAATGTCCACTGAGTAGTATAGGAATAAAAGCAAAAACTTATCCCCAATGTAATACATACCCTCTTTCCATTCTGAGGTCAGCACATCCTTAAAAGTATATAGGCTGATTTAATTCTGTAGTTTTTTTCTATTATCCAACATCTATCCACAGCTGTTGTTCCTTTCTCATTAGCATTTTTGTTACCCCTTTCTGTTTATTTAGCATATACTTTAAAGTTTGATTTGATCTTTCTATGACTGCTTGGCCTAGAAGATTGTGTGGTATACCTGTAATATTCTTTATATTGTAATAAGCAAAAAACTGTTTCATTTTTCCAGAGACATATGCTGAAGCATTATCAGTTTTAATTTGTACAAGTATACTTATGATGGCCATAAAGTCTAGCAAATGTATGATTATAAAAGCAGCCTTTTCAGAAGACAGAGTGGACTTGATGAGTATTGTGTTAATTTATCAAATAGCTAGATATTTATGAAGATTTTGACAATTTATTTGCTTCATACACAAACAAGTTATGTGCTATCCAAGTAGTCACTTTCTGTGAAATGGGGCATACTTTGAAAGAGGAAGGGTTTAGAAAGGGAATAAGAGCAGATAATAAAAGATGAATGTAATCATCATACAATATATGCATGTGTGAAATTTTCAGAAAACCAATCATTTTGTACAGTTAAAATAATTAATAAAAAAAAGTTCAACAGAAAATAAGATAAAGATGGGACAGAGGGAGAGAGAGGAGTTCTCACAAGAGGAAAAGAATTGTAAATTATTTGATTACATGGGCAGGCAATGAGTTTGAAAAGTTGTAGCAGTTTCCTTATGAAAATAATATAATTATTAGTGAAAGACAAATTAGTGTAGGAATATGGAAAATTGAGGAAAGCAGTCAAGACATGACATGGAAATTTAGGAATATACAAACATTCATACAATTAAGACATTTAGCATAATATCAGCTCAACAAATAAGTAAACAAACTTGTTATTCATGTTTCTAGATTATATTTTTATTCTCCAGGCAATTACAGATCAAGTTCAAAACAGACACCAGATTAGAGTATGGTGTGTGGTCTTTATCCCAAAGAGAGTAGAAGAAAAAGCAAGCAAACAAACAAACAAAAAACTAAGCTTCTTTATACTCTAAGATCTTTTACCTTAACAGGACAGAAATCAAAACAACTCTGACTCCAATGGCTCAAGGTGATAGGAGGCAAATTATCACCATTAACTGTGTAAACATGTACACAATGAATAAAACATTTTAAACAATAAAAAGTACTTTTAAACAATAGAGGTAAATAATACTTTTCATAGGGTGTTATGGAGTATTTTCTGGAACATAAGAAATTGTGAGATATTTTGTTATTTATTTTAAAATATATACTCCTCATAGTTTATTGTTTTTGAAATGTTTCTATAGTTTGTTCTTTTGGAAATATCCATGCTATTTTGCTCAAAGTGGCTATTCCTCATTTTTTTTTCACTCTACACTGTGAAGATGATATGATTTCAAATAAAATCCAGTCTGTCTTTTCTAACAGTGGGTCATTGGAAAGCAGTAGAAAGAATGCCCAGTGGTAAGTAACTTCAAGGAGGAGTAACAGTGGATACAATATTGGGAGATGTCATTGCTAATGGAAAGTTTTAACATGAAATGCTTTTGTCGACTAGAAATTTATTTTCCAAGAAGTATGAGTGCTGTGGGATGTTCTGTATGTTAAATATGTTGCTCGGATTGGTTAATAAATAAAACACTGATTGGTCAGTAGCCAGGCAGGAAGTATAGGCAGGACAAGGAGAGAGGATAATTCTGGGAAGGGGAAGGCTGAGAAAGAGATGCTGCCAGCTGCCACCATGAGAAGATGTTAAGATACCGGTAAGCCACGAGCCATGTGGCAACTTATAGATTAATAGAAATGGGTTGATTTAAGATATAAAAATAGTTAACAAGAAACCTGCCATGGCCATACAGTGTATAAGTAATATAAGTCTCTGTGTGTTTACTTTGTTGGGTCTGAGCAGCTATGGGACTGGCATGTGAGAGAGATTTGTCCTGACCATGGCCCAGGCAGGACCAGTACGACTATAGCTACATGTGAGAATATGCTATTTCATATTTAAGAAGCAGAGAATTTGGGGCTAAGATATACCATTCATTTACCATATTTAACCATTTTGCAACAGGTCATCAAAATAAAAAATTTGCAGCTTAACTTGATAGACAAAATAAAAACATTAGTTGAAAGGTCTATTGCATTCCCCTTACCTCAAATGAAAGAGAATAAAAAGTGGTTGTTTTAAAGGGATAGTTTGACCAAAAGCAAATACTATTTTTGTTTTTGCTTATTATGTCACTTTTAGAAATTAAAATATTATTTAATTTTCTGCACCAAACATCTTTACTGATTTTCTAACAATAATGTAAAAATCATACTTCTTATTGTGTATTTAACACAGATTTCAAAAAGTATTTGTAATTTTCCATTGAAACATTCTATTGATGCTGCAATAATAATGCACTGAATGTCCACAAATTTTAAACAGACACCAGTAAAACAATCACAGAAAAGCAATGTGTTGCATATAATCATGATGTGAATTACATGTAAGTATACTGTATGGAGCCTAAACTGTGTGGATATTCCTGTTCTATTTGTATCCTAAAATAAGTAAATTGGTCTTTTCAGCTCCCAAGAACTACATGTGAAAGATTTTACCTATCCCTCTCCTACACGTATGGAATCTTCCTTTCCTTCACAGGTATTGAACACTTTGTAATCCAACATAGCAGTGGAACTGAAACTCATGTAATTGCTCTCTGACAAGGGGACAGCCTTTTCAAACTTCCCAGCTCATTAAGTTGTCTGTGTTATCAACACTGTTAGGAAAAGTTAATAAACATCAGCGACCTCAGCCCCTGATTGATACCATGTATCAAATTTAAAATTATTTCCTATCCAAGCTTATATACATGCATTTCCCACTCACTGGTTCATGGAATTTTTGTTGGGATGTTTTTAATTGTCTTTATTTTTATTATTTCTTAGAGGCTTTTATATTGGATATTTTAAAAGTCAGAAATAAAAATCCAGTAGTGCTCATCATGAAATAGTAACTTATAAAATTCCCAGTAAGGATTTTACTATACATTAGTTTTAAAATGAAGCTAGTTTCACATTATGAAACTAACACGTTAGTGTTAGGGTTTTGAAATTATTGCCATTTTATCTGCAGAATTACATCTTAGGTATTTGTTAATAAAATTGTAATCAATATTTAACAGGAATCAGAAATAGTCACAGTTATACAGTATCATTTATCATTAGAGCTATTTAGGAGCACATGTATCTATCTGAACATGTCATCTGCAAGGAAGACAAGGTATAATTTTTTACATTATAGAAAACATGGGCAAACAATTTTGTGTAAAATAAGGTGGAAAGATTCATTCTTCACAGACACATATTTTAAGGACTTGAACATGCAGTGTAAATTTTTCAGGAATATGCTTTAAATCAAACCCTACTTAAGTTGCAAAACATAATCAGGTGTCACTTTTTATATTCATTGTTCTTCCTCATTTAAGAGTATTTAAAAGCTCTCATCAGTTCCCTGATCTCCCACACGACTAAAAAATAAATTTGATAGCAGGCCCTGGGCAGAGTACCAAATTTATGATGTTAGAAAATATTCAATGTTCATATTCCCACACTTATACAAAATTATTTTTCTCATTTTTAAATTTAACAGTCTTAGTGTAGATGCTTTTAAAAGATTGCCAACCAGATGAACTAAATTCAGTCCCTAAAACAGACACATTACCTAGACACAAAAATAGAACTGAAAATTTCAAAAAGAGCTTTCATGATTAATTTTAGTGCTTTAAAAGTGACAGAAATCAGCTTGCAAGCAGGCAAACATTACATAGAATATATCAAATGCCCATCTCAGAGTTTGCTGTACTTCAATCCTCCCAAAGGATGGAAAAACTTTTTCCCATTTATCTACTACATCTTCTTTATTATTAAATTTGATCCCCTCTGTTCCTTTCTATATATTAATGCCACACCAACTCCAGTGTCATCCGTGTGACATGAACAATTATGTCAATAATAGCGGACGGGAGATACGTGTCCCACGGGACTAAGCTCCCTGGAGGTCCCTTGCAGAGTGCCCGTGTTATGCCTCTTTCTCGAAGGGGACGTGCTTCACAGATCATGAGCTCTCTGGGCTATGGGTTCTGTATAACTGCTTTTCTGATAATGTTCTAATTAATCTCTAAAACACAGCCAAAATTAATGAATGTTTGGGTTATGAACTATGGAGGAAAGGGGAAGCTCGACATGGACCTTATTTAGATATAACAAAATGAACTATTCTTTAAAGACCTCAAGCCCCAAGCCACTAGATAATAGAACATATAATAGTTCAGGCACTTCTAGGGAATGAACACTCACCCACTAAGAATCCTTTAGGAATTCCAACTAAAGTGATTTATGGCAGAAAACATTATCTCATAGGAGGCAGATGATGGGCCCCTCTGTTGAGGAAGTTCAGCATGGAAAATTTAAGGACTACAGCAGAACTCCTTCCCCTTACAGGTATAAAAGTACAAGAGTCCATATTCCAGCAGGGAAAAAGGTTTTATATTAGAAGAGATATATGGTAAAGAACTGAAGAAAGACTTAGGGAGGATCTGCAGCATCCAAATTGGCTAAATGGGTCATGAGAACCAGAAAAGTAGAAGTACATAATAAACTAGCGGGGGGCTGAGATAAAGATAAATGACACAGCTACAAGAAGCCTACACGAGTCTAGGGACCGTACTAAGTTTAAAAAACACAGACTGCTCTTTGGGTCATAAAGTTCTTGTGAATGAAGGGATACATCTAGCACCGATTAGTAACTGTGTGCTTGATTTTTTTTAAAGATGATGTAATTGAATTATTGCCAAGCTCTTGTTGTTCCTTGTATGACTTGATAGTTTTCTTTTCTGTATATAAACTACTGATTTACAGAAGTAAAATTGCAGCAGATTCAAACCACTTTCGAGTGTGTTGTCTGTCTGTCAGTCGCTGAATCCTTGCCTTCCTGACTACCCAAGCCCTGATTCTCCTACGATCGTGGTACTCCCGGTGGGCCAGTCCGTGGCAAATGGTGCCCAAACAGGGACTTGGGACAGGTAATTCTCTCTTCTTTTTCTTTCCTTTAAGGTTTATGATCGGCTCTTGCCAGGAAGCTGCAGTTCTGCCGATAAAGGATGATCGGTTAAGGGCAAGTAATCTTAAGGTAACATGGGCCAACATGAGTCAAAACAGGAAAAGCTGTTTATTATATTAAGGCTTGCATGGATGCCTCACCAGCAGTTGTCCAAGGTATGACATATGCTTTAGTTATAAAAGGACAGAGATTTAGCGCCTATGTAAAGGAAATATATGGGAGCAGCAATAATCTATCCCCAGAACCCACCTGTTTCAAGTGTGGGCAAACAGGCCACATGCAAAAGACATGTACAGAGTAAGGCAACAAGGACCGTAAAAATACGGCTCCTGGATTATGTTCATGTTGTCAGAAAGGAAGACACTAGAGGAATGTATGCAAATCCAAGTTCCACAAAGATGGAACTCCTTTAATAGGAGAAAAAGGGTTTTAAGAGCCTCCTTGATAAAAAGTAGATGAGGAACTAGAATGGGATAAAAAAATAATAATTAGTCATGGGCCATAAAGAGTTTAAGAAGAAAGACTCTTTATTGATATAAAACAGAATTATAAAAGGTATGGGCCATAATGAGGCTAAATAAAAAAGATTCATTATAGATGTAATACAACATATTTTAAAAACCCTACAAAATATCATAATAAAGATTGACTTCCACCTTATGCCATCTGCTCTGCTTCTTAGGAATGATAATAATAATAATAATAATAATAATAATAATAATAATAATAAATAATAATAATAATAATAATAATAATAATAATAATAAATAGGGAGAGACTTAAACATTATAATTTATGACTCTTAGGCATATCTGGTACTGCCTGTGAAACAGTTTTATCTGGAGACCCTCTTTTAAGATGGTTCCTTGTTAAATTCTAAAAGGTGATTCCCTCACCCATCCTTACCTTAATCCTAATACTTGGGATAATTTTACCTTCTCATTTCTCCAGCTGTTTTCTCCCTTTTCTGCTCTGAGCCTATGTCTCTCCTTTTCCTCTGGGTAAGTGTCACTATGGAGCTCCCTGTTTTATTTATTTCTACTAGAAAAATCACACCGGTGTGTCAGAAAGCCTCCTTTAGCCCTACCTGGGCCCCCATCACATAGAGAGGGACACCTCTCCTCTGTGATTTTGGATATTTCTATCTGACAAGTCTTTCAGTCTGTTTGGAGACATCCTGGATTAAAACTCTTGTTACCAGGACATTTACCCTCTCAGCTCCCTCCTTTAACTTCCTTACCTCTCCCTAAAAACTGCCTGCATTCTCCAATTATCATTTAACTCTGAGAATTATTCCTCTTGACTGTTTGGAATAAACTTTTTCTCCTATTACCCATGAAACAGCTATTTTGATTCCCTTATTGTATCTGTTTTCATTCATAGTATGCTATAAAAGAGTTAATAAAATTTTCAATATCCCTATATATTATACTCACAATTCAAAGGTTTTATTTCATTGCTAAAATAACTTCAATTCAAAATAATTACTTTAACGCTAAATCTAATAAAGTTAAAACAAAGTTCCAAAGGATAACTAACATACTATAAACTGTTAAAAAATTTCACTAAAATTATAAACTATTGAGGATAATTAAAAATACAAATGACTAATCATCCAAATACTACAAGTTACTAGTTTAAACTACAAACTGTGACAAATAACTTTTACTCAAATTATGAGCTACTAAAGATAATTATAAGTATATAAGTTATTACTTATCATATAAATGATCAAATTCTCTAATGTACTCAAAACTAAATTTATAAACATGCTAAATATGATAAATAACTTAAAAAATTCCTGACTCAGCCCCCTGACATTTAAAATGTTTAAGTTTCCCACTATACATAAAACTATACTCTGCCTCTTACTTACCACCAGGGCTTTGTTTAAATTATACTTTTGGGTCATCTAGATTACATTTTTAATTTCCAGGTCTAAAAATAATTTATCTTGTTATCAAATTCCAAATAGAAGATAGCTCATCAAACAAGTTTCAAAATAACTTTTTATTATTCCTTTGTTTAAAGGAACCCACTATACAATATCTACTTTAATAATCAACCATCTATGTTTCTTATTAAATAATTAAACAAAAAGATATAAAAATTAAAATTAACTATAAGGATAAAATACTTTAAGACATAAAAAAGACATTTTAAAATATAAATACACAAGTTCATATAAGGTCTAAGATATAAAAGCTTCAGTTATAACTTAGGTCAAAAAATAAATAATATAAGATATACAGGCCATTAAACAGTTAATATAAAAACAATTTTAAAAAAACACATTAAAGAAAACAATAGTCCTTAAAATACTCCTGTCTTAGTTATAAAAAAGAAAGTCAAAAAAATAGAGATCATTACAAGATCTTAGAGCTGTCAATGCTACAATGGTAGACACACGGGCCCTTCAGCCAGGCTTACCTTCTCCCATGACAATGCCCAAAGGATGACATATTATAATTATTGATCTTCAAGACTGTTTTTTTTTACAATTAAACTACATCCAGATAATTGTAAAAGATTTGCCTTTAACATTCCATTAATAAATTTAAAGAGACCCAATCAATAAGAGAGATTTCAATAATGGGTCTTGCCACAAGGAATAAAGAACAGTCCTTCTTTATGCCAAAAATTTATGAATCAGGCTCTTTTAAAGGCTAGGGATCAATTTTCAAATGCTTACATCATTCATTATATGGATAATATCCTATTGGCTCATCATACTATGTCAGTACTAAAAAAACTGTTACAATGTACTATAAAACAACTGATCTATTTTAGATTAGTTATTGCCCCTGATAAAATTCAGAGAGATAAGCCATTAAGGCTTATCTCATTTAGGGCAATGGATACATAATGATTATATATGTTCTCAAAAAATAAATCTCAGATTAGATAAGTTACAGACATTAAATGATTTTCAAAAATTGTTAAAAATATCAACTGGATTAGACCCTATTTAAAAATTACTATAAGAAGTCCATTGTATTCTTTATTACAAGGAGATGCTGACCCAAGATCTCCTCGTGTCCTTACTCCTGAGACTTTATGAGCCTTAAAATTGATAAAAAGGCAGTTAGATAAAACAAAGTTAAAACAATTTACATATAAAAAATGGTCTTTTATAATTTTCAAGACACCCTATACTACTACAGGATGTTTATGACAAAAAAATTTAAAATAGATACATCTTCCTCATGTACAGTAAAAAATGTTGGCCTCCTATTCTTATCTCTGCTTCCTGTATTAAATATTAAAGCTAGACAAAGAGATAAAAAATATTTGATAAAGAGATGTATGATATTATTATCCCTTATAATAAGCTACAATTTAAAAGTCACTTTAAAGAGATAAAAACTAAAATATAGCCTTACAAGGATTTACAGGACAAATTAAATATCTTTATCCTAAACATCCCCTTATACAATTTTTTTAAGGAAGCTAAAGTTATTTTTCCTACAAAAACCTCTTCTCAGCCTTTAAAAGCTGCTGTCTGTATTTTTACAGATGGTTCCTCTAATAAAAGGTCTACGGTTTACATCTCTGACAGATCTCCATTACTTAAAGAATAAACTCAGATATCTATAAAACAGTCAAAAATAAAAGCTGTCTTCCTTACATTTAGATCTGTTTCAAAAAGATTTAACCTTTATACAGACTCAAAATATATGGTTAACGTTTTTCCAACTATTAAGACTGCTCTATTACCAAGACATTCCCATATCTTGCCGTTATTACAAAAACTACAAAATTTAATCAGGCAACAAAAAGAGAGGTTTTACATAAGACATATTAGGGCACATACTGCCCTGCCAGGACCTCTGAATGAGGACAATTGTAGATGTATCCTACCATCTTATTAAATAAGAAACACAGAAACAATGTAAAAGAGAAAGCCGAGAGGTCAGAGCTCAGAGCTAAAATCTCACCCTTCCTGCTGTGGTGTCCCAGCTTCTCGAAAGAGAGCTATATCCTGTCTGTATGTCTTTTTTATAGTATTATTGTTCTGCCTTCTCATTGGTTGTAAACCCAAACACGTGACTGCCTCGTCACTGTCTGAATGTACAGCCCCCTAGGTCTTAAAGGCATATGTCTTCAATGCTGGCTGTATCCCTGAACACACAGAGATCTATGGGATTAAAGGCATGTGCCACCACAACCACACTCTGTCTATGGCTCTAATAGCTCTGACCCCCCGGCAACTTTATTTATTAACATACAATCAAAATCACATTTCAGTACAATTAGAATACCACCACATTTCCCCTTTTCTATTTTAATAGAAAGAAAAAGAAAGCAAAAGGCTATAACTAACAAAAGAAAAAAACTATATACAAAAGTACTATAACTATATACAATATATACAAGTAATAAATACCTAAACAGGTATTTGACAAATCAGAGAAAATAATTCCATTATCTATCCTATTTTGGTAAATCCAAGATGTATCTAATGCACTTTCTATCCTAATTAATTTTCAACTATAACTAACTAATCTTCAACCATAACTAACTAATCTTCAACTCCCTCAGAGACCCAAGAAGGGAATAATATTAGCTAACAAAAATAAAAAACAGGAAGTGCATGCAAGCAACTTCCAAAAAATTTGTGAGTTGACAGAAACAGCCAGCTGCCTGGGCAGTCACCTGAGGTTTCTCCGCAGTGTTGGGGCATCATCTTCAGCCTATAGGCTTAGTATATCTGACAGACTCATTTGTGAAGCAGGATGTACACAAGGTCAACAGTTCAACCTCACATTGGGTGAGAGCAGTCCATGTACCAGAAACACCTGAATTCCACTAGTGCCCTGTCATGATTCAGGATTTTAAATTCTGGAAATTGGTGATAGTTTTTTAATTCAGCTGTTCATTCTTCCTGGCTGTGTATATATGGCTTCATCTCAGCATCTCCTTCTTCTTCATATCCCTCTATTAAATGCCAGTCTACTTTAGAGAGGCATGAGCTTTCACCTCTGTTCCATTGTACAACAGAATCCATCGGCCCTCTGCCTGTTAAGCTGCCTTCGATGAAAAGGGCATTGTACCTTTTCCAGATGCGAAGGCCAATTCAGGGATGGAGCCATTTTGTCCTGGCCTCAAAAGATGCCTTTTGACAAAGCCATAACCACACTTGTTTTGACAAGAATCAGTAGTCCTTTGCTTCGTGTTCTGTCTGTCCATTTTGTCCTGTTGATTTGAGGATACTTTGTTTTCCAGTGGCTAACTTTTGCCACAATGAAAGTTGACTCCATATGCAGTTTCTTCAATACCCATATTTTCTCTGAAGTAGATTGGTACTGCCAGGAGCCGACATGTCTCAAAAAAGAAAAATTTTCTAAGTTATTAAAACATTTTAAATGCCATATTCTGTAGATCTTTGAAGGGTTTGAAGATGACCAGTCTAAAACATCTCTGCTCAATTTTTAAAACATATATAATATGACTACAAGTTCTATTATAATGTCTAACTACTAACTTTCATTTCTTTATATCCTACTATTTGGAAATAATAACATTCAAGGATCAGAAAATTGCATTACATTGTTAAATGAATGGTATGAATACAATTAGAAATATACATATAGCATTTTCTAACAATATCAATTTCAAATTTGTATGCAATATAAAACAATTCAATCCAATGTAAAGTATTTAAAATTAGTAATTGTCTTTTTCTTTTCTTTCTCTCTTTTTTTTAAACAAGAACCTTAAATCTAATCTCCTTTGCTTAGCCTTTTTCCTAACCCTTGACAATAACTTGTAAACAACCCCCCTAAATACTGAAAATTATCCCAGACCCAAAACCCATTAAAAAGACCGAAAAACCACCTGCCCCACACCACCTCTTTGGGAATGTGGGTGTCATATTCTTAAAATTGCTTCCTGCTGGGTATGGGCGAAGTTTTCTTTATCCTGAAAGAAAAATTTTAGGTTAATTGTCAAATTCTAGGAAAGGTAACTATATCCTTCATTATCCAGCCTGTGTATAATGCCAAAGTTCAGAGTTTGTCTCAAGTCCTTATTCAAGTTGTCTTTATGCCTGGATCATCTCAGCTAGTCATCTAAAAATTGCTCTGAGCACCTTGTAGTTCAAAGCTTATCTGTGGATGATGTTTGTCAGCTTAATGATATTATTATTGTCCACATGGAATTGTTGTTGTTGTGGGGCCCCGTCTTCTTTCTGGAGTCTTCAGTTGATGTTAGGCCTGGCCGTGATTTCCTGCAGAAAACTAAGAGACTCGAACACAAAAACATATATATGCAGCTAGCCTTTTTTCTAGAATTAGTTAGTACTCTATATGACCATTCATATCTTAACAAAGTTTAAAATGTATATATATATATATATATATATATATATATATATTAATCTTGTAAATTTTGATATAAAATTTATACTTTAAGAAAAGTTTAAAGAATCAGAATAGAATCAAAGAGTTGAGAGTAGTAATAGAATAGTCCCTTAATTAATTTTGCTTTTGTCCTGTACCATAGCAGAAGATGGCTCTTATTCTGGCATGATACAGGGAGTTTGCATTTTCCTTTTAACAACATGCTTGAGTTTAAAGAAGGAGAGAGCCATTCTCCAACTCCAAAGTCAGCTTTAAATTTTAATTGAACTGGGACTATTAGAAAACCAATAGTGTCAAATCTTTAGAGAAAAGCAGAAACAAACATTTAGGAAGACATAAAAATTTTTTAGATAATATATACCCATACACCGTTTCATTCTGTTTCTTGGGATAGATGATTTGTCCCTTTTCTTCAGTTGTCTCATTTGTCCAGTGTTCTTCAGATTCCTTAACCTTCATTCTCCTAAAAGACAAAAACAAAAACCTTTCCCCAAGACTAATTTTGGGGATGTTTCCTTTTGGCAAGTTATTATCTGATTAAATGAAAAGGCATGTATTACTTGTACAAGTTAGTTTAAATTGGATGTTCATGCTGGTTGATGAACTATCACCTCCTCTAATTAAGAGGTCTCTCTTGTTCAAATCGAACCTTTATCAATTTTGATGGTACCCACAGCTTATCTTCTCCTGTAGAAACAAAAGCAAAACCTCGTCCCCAATGTAATACATACCCTGGTTTCCATTCTGAGGTCAGCACATCCTTAAAGTATATAGGCTGATTTAATTCTGTAGTTTTTTCTATTATCCAATGTCTCTCTGCAGCTGTTGTTCCTTTCTCATTGGCATTCAGAAAATTCAAAGTTAGAAGAGCATTATGCAGTCTATTTCTGGGGGTTTTTGTTACCCATTTCTGTTTATTTAGCATATCCTTTAGAGTTCTGTTTGATCTTTCTATAACTGCTTGACTTGTAGGATTATGTGGTATGCCTGTAATATGCCTTATATTGTAATAAGCAAAAAACTGTTTCATTTTAACAGAGACATATGATGGAGCATTGTCAGTTTTGATTTGTGCAGGTATACCCATGATGGCCATAACTTCTAGCAAATGAGTGATTACAGAATCAGCTTTTTCAGAACTCAAAGCAGTTGCCCATTGAAATCCTGAATAAGTATCGATGGTGTGGTGTACATATTTCAAATTTCCAAATTCTGCAAAGTGAAACACGTCCATCTGCCAGATTTCATTTCTCTGAGTACCCTTTGGGTTACATCCTGCTGGTAATGGCGTTTGATTGTAGAAGGAACAAGCAGGACATTTCTTTACTATTTCTTTGGCTTGTTGCCAGGTTATGAAAAATCCTTTTTTAAACCTTTACTATTGACATGATATTTTTTATAAAATTCTGAGGCCTCCAGCACATTTCCTATCAATAATTTATCAATCTCATCATTGCCTTGTGCTAAAGGGCCTGGCAGACCAGTATGGGATAGAATGTGAGTTATATATAAAGGATGATTCCTTTTCCTGATTGTATCTTGTGATTGAATAAATAGTGAAGTTAATTCTGAAGCATCAGGGATAAATTCTGCAGTCTCAATATGTAACACCACTCTTTCAGCATACTGAGAGTCAGTTACTATGTTGAGAGGTTCTGAAAAATCCATTAATACCAACAGAATAGCATACAATTCTGATTTTTGAACTGAATTATACGGACTTTGAACCACTTTACTTAAATTTTCTAATTTGTAACCTGCCTTTCCTTCTTTGTTGGCATCTGTATAAAATGTACAAACTCCAGATATGGGTTATTGCTGTACAATTCGAGGCAAGATCCAATCAGATCTCTTTATAAGATCATTTCTATTGCTTTTGGGATATTTGCTGTTAATTTCTCCCCAAAAAATTACTGCAAGCTCTTTGCCAAGGTTCACTTTCTGTTCATAATTTTTCAATGTCTTCCTTAGTTAATGGTACAACAATTTCTGCTGGGTCTATTCCTGCTAATTGACGAAGTCTCAATTTTCCTTTGTAAATCAAGTCAGAGATTTTTTCCACATAAGTTTTTAATTTTTTATTTGGTTTATTTGGTAAAAATATCCATTCCAATATAATATCTTCCCTCTGCACTAATATTCCAGTAGGAGAATGCCTAGAAGGTAAAATAACCAAAATGCTATCCAGCTTTGTATCAATACGATCCATGTGTCCTTCATGCAATTTCTTTTCTACCAAGGCCAATTCTTTCTCAGCTTCAGGTGATAATTCTCTTGGACTATTTAAGTCCTTGTCACCTTCTAAGGTTTTGAACAAATTAGTCAAATGGCGCCCAATGTGTTGGCAAGAGTTTCCACCTAAAACCTGAGAAAGGATTCTAAAACAGAACTAAAAACAGCTTCCTACTTGTCTCTCTCAAATGAGCAGCAGCTGCCAGTTTGAGTTCCTGGCGGGTTCCTGGCGTGTGTGCTTGACCTGCAGTATGGCGGGAATGAAGCCTCTGCAAGTGGCACATTAAGCTGCATGGTGGATTTTGCCTTTGCTAGTACAAAACAAAAAGAGGTTTCTGGGCTACACACTGCTTTGATAAGAAGCATAGACCCACGGTTTCTGAGAATTGATGGCTCCTAAAGCTGGTGGAAAACGTACCACTGCCATGTTGGGAAGCTTAAGTGGGTGGAGCCAGCAGCCACAGGGCCTTTTCAGTCTTAGAAGGCTGCAGTTTAAAGCAATAGGCTCAAGGTAATATAAAACATAAGCCACATAAAGATGGCTACCACACAGAGAATCTGGATTATGTTCTCTTTGATATTCGTAACTGAAGAAAAACATTTGATTGCAAAATCTGTTGAGTTATGCCAAAATGTATATTTTAAAGGTACCTTGACTTCAAAATTTGGCTATAAGGATATCTTGCTTTGGAAAAGAGGCTCTGCTTTTGTTTCTACAGAAAGCCAGAGGCTATGGATTTGTTCCAGATTAAGATACATCAGATTTGACCAGCCAAGACAAAGGTCTCCTATGACACCATGGCCCAGATGATCCAACATCCAGAATCATTTCAAGGAAACTGGCTCAGATGATACAGCCTCACGGACTACTCCATGATCCTTAAATTTTCTTTGTGTCCCCATAAGATACAGCGCCCCCCTCCAGCAGGAAGTAGTAAGAGAAGCTACTCCCAATTTCCCAAATATACCAAGTTGGCTTTGGAGATGTGTAAAATTTAAAACTTCCTTTTTAAAAAAAGAAAAGGGGAAGTGCTGTGGGATGGTCTGTATGTCAAATTGTTCTGATTGGTCAATAAATAAAACACTGATTGGCCAGTGGCCAGGCAGGAAGTAGGTGGGACAAGGAGAGAGGAGAGTTCTGGGAAGCAGAAGGCTGAGGCAGAGAGACACTGCCAGCTGCTGCCATGACCAGCAGCATGTGAAGACACTGGTAAGCCACCAGCCACGTGGCAAGGTATAGATTTATGGAAATGGATTAATTAAGCTATAAGAACAGTTAGCAAGAAGCCTGCCACGGCCATACAGTTTGTATGCAATATAAGTCTCTGTGTTTACTTGGTTGGGTCTGAGCGGCTGTGGGACTGGCAGGTGACCAAGACTTGTCCTGACTGTGGGCAAGGCTGGAAAACTCTGGCTACAGACAATCATCTAACAGATGCATTAACCAAGGGATACATTATAAATATAACTAAAGCTAAAGAGAGTCATAAACTACATCACCAAAATGCTTTGGCTTTAAAAAGGATGTTTCAAATTACTAAAGAACAAACTCGACAAATTGTTAAAAATTATAGAATTTGCCTCAAGTATATCATCCATTAAAAATGGGGGTCAATCCTCGTGGTTTAAAGCCTCTGTCTTTATGACAGATGGATGTCACCCACATTCCTAAATTTAAAAAAATTGGCTTATGTTCATGTCACAATGGATACTTATTCTCATATGTTGTTTGCATCAACAAAAATAGGTAAGACAATAAAAGATGTCATTCAACATATGATACAAAGTTTTTCAATTATGGGACTCCCCCACAGGTTAAAAACTGACAATGCCCCCTCTTATGTCTCTAAAGCTTTTAATCAATTTTTACAAAAATAAAATATCTTACATACTACAGGAATCCCCTATAACCCACAAGGACAAACAGTAAACAGAAAACATTCACATCAAATATTAAAAAATCAAATAGCTCATTTAAAGGCAACTAATACATATTTCTCTCCACATCATTTGTTATCTCATTCTCTCTTCATTATCAATCATTTAATTGGTAATAAACAGGGAGATTCCCTAACTATGATTCATTGGGGAGGACCGAAAAATACGGCCCTCCCAAAAGTAATGTAAAAAAGACCTATTAACCCGACACCTGGAAAGGTTCGGATGTCTTAATTTCCTCTGGAAGAGGATATATATGTGTTTTTCCTCAGGATGCCAACTCTCCAGTCTAGATCCGAGATCGCCTTGTCCCACTGGCTCCTCTTGAGAAGGCAGGGGAAAAAGCAAAAACAAAAACAACATCAACAACAACAACAACAACAACAAAAACCCTACAACACCTTTCGCTGACTCCTCAGAGCATACCAACTTGGACACAATTAAAAAATGTAACTCAACAGGCCACAGAGTTTGTGACCTCACAAAATAAACCACAGACCCCTAAATTTATTTTTCTTGCTCTTTTATCTATCCTTGCAGCTCAGGCGCACTCCCTCAATAGAGACAGTTTTTGGACTTATACCCCTCATTCACCCAATAAGATAGATGAGTCCTGAGTCAATAAAAATCTTAATCAATGACATGTTTGAGACTAGGGGGTTCCCAGGATTCAGATCAAAGATTAAATAGCTCTATTTATCTACCATACAAAGGGAAAACTGATTCACTTCCCATCTGTCTGACTTTAAAAGGCTCTCCTCCTTTCGGTTGTCTTCAGCTTATTTATTCAGTTTCTATTTATTATGCTGTTCATTCATATGTAAGCTATCCCTTTGGTATATTACTTGGTCATCCTATGCATATAGATATTACTGTTATAGATGATTCTTATAGGATTTTTTGTCATACATGTCGCTTGACCAATTACATTGATTCAACTTTAGATAAAAAATTATCAATTTTGATTTTGGTTAAGAGACTACCTTATATTATATTGCCTGTTGATTTGATGGAGGAGGATTGGTATAAAAATTCTGCTTTACAGATATTAAAAAATTACATACACTTATTAAACCTAAGAGATTTATTGCTACATTAATTTTAGGCATATCTGCCTTAATAGCTATTATTACCACCTTTGCTATAGCTACCACCACCTTAATACAAAAAATCCATACTGCTCATTTTGTTAATAAATTAAATAAAAATGTTACCTTGGCTTTATCAAAACAGTCCCTTATAGATAAAAAATTAAAAACAAAGATTAATGTATTAAGAAAATGATACTGAATCTTGGACAAGATTTAACTAATATTCAAAATAAATTAGAAACTAGATGTCATACTACATATCAATATATTTATGTCGCTCCTCTGCCTTATAACACTAGTCAAAGTTAAAAAAAGATAAAAAAAATCATCTACAAAGAGTCTAAAAAGATTCAGATACCACTCATAACATAAAAGCTTTACAAAAAGATATCATGGCTATAAGTGAAACTCATTTAAAGAATGGCTCTTTAGATGCCTTAACTCGTGATCTTAAGTCAGATGTCTGCTCTCTTAATCCTCTAGATTGGACACAATACTTTACATTCATTGGGCTATTGATTCTTATTTTTCTTTTGGTTGTGTTATTATTTCCTTGTCTTTTTAAAATTATCCTACGTTCCCTACACACAATGAGGCATGATCTGCTAGAGCTGCGTCTTAAAAACAAAAAAACGAAAAATGCCACACCAACTCCAATGTCGTCCGTGTAACATAAACAATTATGTCAATAATAACGGACGGGAGATACATATCCCACGGGACTAAGCTCCCTAAAGGTTCCTAACAGAATGCCTGTGTTAAGCCTCTTTCTTGAAGGAGACATACTTCACAGATCATGAACTCTCTGGGCTATGGGTTCTATATAACTGCTTTTCTGATAATGTTCTAATTAATCTATAAAACACAGCCAAAATTAATAAATGCTTGGGATATAAACTAAAAAAAAAAAGAAAAGCTAGACATGGACCTTATTTAGATATAACAAAATAAACTATTCTTTAAAGACCTCAAGCCTCAAACGGCTAGATAATAAAAATATAATTATTCAGACACTTCTAGGAAATGAACACTCACCCACTAGAAATCCTTTAGAAATCCCAACTAAAATGATTTATGACAAAAAACATTATCTCATAGGAGACAGATGATGGGCCCTTCTGTTAAAAAAGTTCAACATAAAAAACTTAAGGACTACAACAAAACTCCTTCCCCTTACAGATATAAAAATACAAAAGTCCATATTCCAACAAGTAAAAAGATTTTATATTAAAATATATATATATATATAGTAAAAAACTAAAAAAAAAAACTTAAAAAAAATCTACAACATCCAAATTGACTAAATAGGTCATAAAAACCAAAACAAATAAAAATACATAATAAACTAGCAAACGACTAAAATAAAAATAAAAGACACAATTACAAAAAGCCTACACAAATCTAAAAACTATACTAAATTTAAAAAACACAGACTGCTCTTTGGGTCATAAAGTTCTTATAAATAAAGAGATATGTCTAACACCGATTAATAACTATATATTTGATTTTTTTAAAGATGATATAATTAAATTATTGCCAAGCCCTTGTTATTCCTTATATGACTTGATAGTTTTCTTTTCTATATATAAACTACTGATTTACAAAAATAAAATTACAACAGATTCAAACCACTTTTAAATATGTTGTCTGTCTGTCAGTCACCAAATCCTTGCCTTCCTGACTACTCAAGCCCTAATTCTCCTATGGTCATGGTACTCCCGATGGGCCAGTCTGTGACATATTAATTTATACATAACAATAGCATTTGATTGCATTAAAATACACCTTGGATTTATAGACTTTCTTCGATTAGTTTATCCATCTAGTAAGAATCTATCAAATGTCATTCAAGAGCAAATTCTTTGAATATGGAGCTAATATTCATTAACTTCTATCTCTTTTCATTGTCCTCCCTTTAAGAACATACCTATATAATACCTAGGAGAGTGCACTTAGAAAGCAGAGGTGAACCGTTAGGAGTCATGAATGGAGGATTACTAATCTTGCTGCATTGAAAGTTTACCATTAACTAGATGGCTTCAAACAATATTATATTCTTCCACAATTTTGGAAGCCAAGCATTACAAAGTGAGGAGTAAATGGGGCCACTTCCTATATAAAGATGCTCACTGAGAATTCTTCCTAGCTTTTCTCATAAAATGGTGGCTTCTAGCATTGCAAAAATCCTGGCAAATTACACGAGTATTTGCCTGTACTTTTACAAAGACTTCTCTCTGTGTCAGGCTTTGCCTGATTCAGTGTGATTTCATCTAAAAAAAAAAAAAAAAAAAAACTTACCTTTACCATTTCTTCAAGGACATAATTTTCTAGAAATTTCTTATTATGAAGGTCCTAATGGTTGTGAATATTGGGATTGTGAAGGCAATTATCTCTATGTGAGGGCAGAATTAATGCTGCCTTTTTTCTTTTCCTTGATAAGATATTTCTTTTTCCATGAATAAAAAAAAAATCTATCCTAGTCAGAAACTTGAACACTGTAATTTTGGAAAAAATTCTAATTAAATGTGGGATTAAAAGGTATTAAATTCAGAAATAACCAATGCATGATATTAATTACAAAAGGAGAGCTGATATACAGAATTACTTCTGATACTGGGGTACACTATTGCTAGAGGGTCAAACAATCTTCCTAGAATCATTTTTCCATCTGTCTTCTTCAGAGTATTTTAGAACATTGTTTGTTTGCACATAGAGCATGATCTATCTTAATGAGTATTAATTTTTCTTATGAACTGCAATCCTTTTTATGGAAATCTTTCTGACATCTAAGATAGCATTTGTCTTGTTCATTGTTTTCTTTATAGTCACAATCTCAATACCTAGTATATGTTTAGTAGATATTAATTGAACAACTTAATCAATAATTGCTCTTTAAAGGGTTCTTTTTAAACCTCTAATATATGATTTTTATGATAATTCCATACTTCATACTGTTCTAGGATGTGCTCACAGGAAAGATTAAGTCAGCCTGATTCTTGTACCACATGACCACATTTCAAAATCTCTTTGTATTTTTTTATTTCATTGTTGATCATTACACTTTCTCAAGTTTTTATTTTAAACAACAGCAGCAGCAACAACAACAAAACCCAAGTGCTTTATATTACTTATTAATCACTACTTAGACCTATGAAACTTTTGGCATGTTTTCTTATATCTTAGCTCTACTCTATTTCTATTGTGCTATTTAGAATAGGGGTTGTATTCCAGCAATGAGACTTATCCAAATCTATAAGCATAAGGTGATTATTTAAAAGAATCTCCCAAACTGATCTTATGGCCATAGATATTTAAAATATAAGTATTCCTTGTCTTGTAAAAATATTTGTCTAAACACAGGGGAGATAGTTAACTTGGTAAAGTATCATATAAGCATACAGAACTGTTTGATTCTCATCACCTAAAATAATAAAATCTCCAGCTCTGCCATATATACCTGCCACCCTTGCACTAGGAAGGATATCTGAGGCTATCTGATCAGACAATGAAGTTAAAGCATTGAGCTAATACTGTCTGAAACCAAAAGATAGAGAAAAATTGAAAAAGGTGCTTGATTTCTAAAATCTTGCCTCAGTGCATGCATATGTACACACATTGAAATGTACATGCTTAAATTCAAATGAGTGTGTGTTGAAATATATAAAATCCTCTGAAAAGCAACTCTTATTACAAGTCATCAAGATTAATACACCTTTTAACCTCACTTAACATAAAATATATTAAACATGGACAGAAATAGTAAGACAATACAAATAATTTTACAAGAAGTGATAGCTATACAAAGATTTTAATAATACATTTTATTAATTTTTTAATAATTTTATTCAATATATTCTTATTGTATTCAACCCCCTACTTGTCTTCCCCAACTCATTCCAAACACAGCCCTCTTTTCTATGACACTCTAATGATACTCTCATTTTTTGTTGTTATTTTGTTTGATTTTTTTAAGAAGAGACTACCTCACATACCTCACAGAAAAAGTAATGGTCCTCTGACCCTTATACTCCTTTCTTGTGTGATATTTCCTGAGTCTTGAGTGTAAGGGAAATTTTGTAAATATATTAACTATAGTTGTACACCCATGGTCAGTTATTTTTTACAATTTGAGTAGTTTTCATGGTCTCTAATGGTCTCTATCTGCTGCAAAACAAAGTTTTTTTTTGTTTTGTTTTTGTTTTTGTTTTATCAGAGCTCTAAACTATGTTTATCTGTATGAAGCAGTTAGAAAGTATACTGCTTTAGGAAAGTGGTAGTAGCAGTTTCTCCTCTATGTTCTATGGCCTTACTACTTGCAGATAACAGTCTAAGTTTATAGTAGCAAGCATGGATTCCCTCCTACTGAGCAGGCTTAAAGTCCAAATAGGTGACTCTTGGTTTCTCCCAGAATATAAGTGCCACTATTGCACTATTTTTGTTAATATTTTGGTATTCTGGTCATTGTTGTAGTTTGGTGTGGGCCCCGGCCCTCAACTGTGAGTGGCTGCCGCCTTGCTTGCCGACCTTGACCAGATGTCCTCCCTATTCAGATTCCCTGCCAGTTTCCTTCTCACCTAATGATCACCAGAGGTTCTTTGTTCCTGTATCCTGCATTTGGTGTAAACCACTTAGATGCAAGAATGTAGAACATTCGGTAGCAGGTAGCGAACTTCTGTTCTCCAGGGATCCTCCATTGTGTTGTAAGCCTGTATTTAAGGTTTCCTCCCTCTATCAATAAATGGCATTTGGCATTCGGCATTCAGCCGTGGTGAATGACTCGCTGTCTCTTGTCTCTATTTTTAATCCGCAGCCCCTCACTAGGACATGGTGAGTGGGTATCGGTAATGTGGGCATTACTGCAACAGTTTGGCTGTAGGTATTATAACTAAATAGAAATGTTGTCTGATTTTCCTCCTCTATACATATATTGTTCCAATTCTGAGAGCTAATGTTCAGGGAGAGGAATTCCAGTTCAGATCCAGATATATTCCTTTAAGTTTCATGTCCCAAGTGTATGATATTATCAGCAGTGACATCTTACTTATGAGCTCTTGGTGGCAACCAAATGCAATACCAACAGCCTATTTTATCTTGGACTTCCCTGACTAAAATCTCAAAAGAAGGTTTTACATTCCTGCCACTCAGAGTTTTATTGAATACTGTGTGTTTTTCTGAAGAAAAATTGCACATATATTATATTCAATTTATCATCAAGATAAAATGCTTCCCTATGGCTTTTTCAAAGATTTTTCAGAAAGGATTTTAATTTCAGTTTTAAAATGTTTTAAATAGACTTCCTTTGAAATGATTATTCCTGTTAAGGAGAATTTAAAAATCTAACTGATATAATAGTAATATAGACTCAAAAATGGTTACTAGCATGTTACAAATAAAATAACTAGATTTTTTTCTCTCATAGTATTTGACAAGTAATCTCAATAAAATTTATTATACTGATTTGGATCTTTTCATTGTGGATATTCTTTGTTCTTTGATTGATATTTTTCATATCTCAAATGTTAAATGTGAATATTAATGCTGGATCCATCCTCTTACAATAACTATTCACAATAGAATAAAGAATCTGCCTTGATATTATTTAATTGTATTGCTAAATTTTTTACACATATTTCAAACACAATGGCTAAAAAATTGTAAAGACAAAGTTCCTAACACATACAGATATTATAATACTGTGAAATTTAGTTTCTCTTAAAAATATTGCCCAAAATTTGTTTTTACCTTTGTCTGTACTCTTCCACATCTAAATTAAAACGCTCTTTTGTGGTTACATGTGTCTACATATTCACAAAGAAACAGTAAATCCAGATGTTACACTGTATTCAATTATACTGGGAATATTTACATTATGATTATGGATTTCAAATGCACTAAAGGAAATCACCAAGGGAATTATCAGTGAACCTGAATTTTATACATGTATTATATAAAGTCATAATAGAACATTTTCAACAAACTAGAAATGGAATATAACTTGCTTAATGTGATAAAAGACATAACATGTCTTGTTGTGGCACAAGACAATGGAATTCTTCTTAAATCTGAATAATACACAGATGCTGCTTTCTGGTTTTTGTTTTTGCTATTGTTTAACCTTTCACCAGCAGATTAGAATTGTTAAGATTTTTTTAAGAAGGAAAAACAGAAAAAAAGGCATCAAAACTGAAAATGCAACAAAGCAATCTCTAGTTTCACATGACTTTCTTTCATATGTAGAAATATTCAAGAAGAATCCATGAAAGATTTCAAAATCCCAATAAATAAAGAAACTGTAGGATTTCTCATGTTTGATATTGGGGATTTTTGTCAGGTCATTTTGGCTCTTAGAGGGAGCTTTATCAGCCCAGATGAGAAAAGTTCATTAACCATTTATGCATATTTTTAACATGTGTAAATATATGTATTTGGGGAATATTTTAATAGTAAATAGAATGATTCCTTATAAAATTTTTAGATGCCCTTATTTTACTTTATTCTACTTATTCTTTTTTTTTTTTAAATATTTACTGCCCTCTACCCTCTTCCAACCCCCCTTTCAATATCCTTGATCAGATTACATATACCCTGTGATTCCTTTCAATATTCCTTCCCAAATGTACTATCCTGGTGATCTTTCTATTTTGCTTCTCTTCTTTCTGGAGTCACTCCAGGCAATGTACTAAACTTTGAAGAATGGGAGCTAGAATAATCCAATGAGAGAAAAAATGTATTGTCCATCTGTCCAGGTCTTGGTTACTACATTCAATATGATCTTTTCCAAATCCACCTTTTTACTTGAAGTTAGGACTAGCTTTCACAGTCCAATAAGCACCATGAAAACTTCCAAAGGAAAGCCAAACAACAGTCCTACACAGCTATGATGCTGATGAACCACATCAATAATCAGCATGGCACAATAACTCAAAGGGTACATTAGTTGTTCAACTATATGCCTTGAGGGTAACCAGCAGCTCTCTCACTGTTCTTAAAATTCATGCAGCAAGTAAGCAATCATGCTTTATACAAAATCTACTCAATGATGCACTTAAAATCTCACTAACATGATTAACTAAACATGATTTGAATAAGGGCCAACAATAAACATGCCACAGTGGAAGAACAAAGATTATAGACAAAGAACTATAGGCAAATAAAAAATGCTGAAAGTGAGAGAAATAGTCTTTTTCAGGTGAGCACAGCCCTAATGATATACATACAAACAACATTATATAGACTGATAGTTATGTTTATTAATATATAGGTATATATATGCATTTATGCACTTAATAACAATTTTTCAAAAGTCATTAATTTGAAAGAGAGCAAAGAAGGGTAAATGGTAGGGTTTAGAGGGAACAAAGTGTGAGAAAGGGAGAAGTGTAATTATAATCTAAAAAGTAAAAAACTAGAAGTCATAAAATCTAACAATAGTGCATAAAATCTAAATACATGGTAATATATATATATATATATATATAACAAATCAGAACAAATCTGATATTACAAGATACTTTCAGCAAGCTTTATGTTTGCATTTTCTTTCTGTTGTGTGTGTGTGTGTGTGTGTGTGTGTGTGTGTGTGTGCGCATATGTGTTGAGGTGAAATGACACCTTATCAGGGTTAGTTCTCTCTTCTAAACATGTGTGCTCTGGGAGAAAATTCAGATCATAAAGTTCAGCAGTATCAAGCTATTTTCCTCCCCATACTACACTTTGAATAATACTTTTATCAATGTCATTCTTGAAATATGTACTATAAGTATATGCTGAGGTCTCCATTGCAATTTTCAACAATGGCATCCTGGCCTCTCTTGAATGACTCTGATCCTGACACATGGAACTAAGCCTGACCTTCTCTCCATGACTCTTTCACTTCTGGGATAGCGACTGGACATGAAGAAGCAACTACTACCATACCTTCTCCTGAACTTTCACAGAATCACCCCATAGCATCTTACGATGACTCCTTCAATCTTGCAGCTTTCTTGCCACCAAACCCAGTAGCACATGAGAGACTCTGGCACATTATCAAGTTAGTTGACGTCTTGAGATACAATCTTGGTCTCCTCTGGACTCTAGCTTCTGCATGCTGACCCCTAAGAAATACTGCTCAGAAGATTTCACCTCATTGATGTTCATCGTTTATTAAACAGAACTGATTTTTTCATCTAAAACCAATATCTATTGTCCTAGTAAAGAAATATTTTTACCTTGGTGGTACTGGTCTCTGTTGTGGATATCACTCTGTATAAATAAAATGCTGATTGACCAGTAGCCAGGCAGGAAGTATAGGTGGGACAAGCAAAAAAGGGAATTCTGCGAAGTGGAAGGTTGAGGCACAGAAACACTGCCAGCTGCCGTGATGAGAAGTAACATGTTAAGATACCGGTAAGCCACTAGCTTTTAAATCAGTTTCTTCTTTCACTTCCCATTGAATACTATATGATCATGAATTTGAAAAAGTGTGCGATACAGGGAAAAAGTTGAAAATTTAAAAGGAAGGATGGAAATTATGTTAGTAAAGAATTCATATATGATAGTTTCAAGAAAAAAACTTTTAAAAATGAAATAAAAATTTTATTGAACAGTACAAGGTTATAAGTAAAAACTACTAAAACACTGAAAAATCAATACTTAGAGACTTATCCTGTAATAAGGAATTGACAGATCAAAACTTTAAGATTGCAATAGCTAATCAAGTTATATATAGGTTATATCAATGTTATTAAAATACCAATGGTTTTTCAGAAATGGAAAAATTGACCCTACATTTTCAAGGGAGTTTACAATGACACTGAAAAGTAATACTACACTTGAAGGGAATCAGTCCATTCTTTGATGCAAATTTTATTATGATACCACAGCATAAACTCTTAACAAAGAGAATAGAAATGTTTTTATACATATAAATATACATCCACAGTCAATAGATTTTGATCATGGTGCAAATATTATACAAGGATGCTTGAATAGCCCCTTTAAACAGTAGTACTCAGTTAATGAATATACACATTCATACTAGATATATCTGTATCTCACATCATTTTAAAATTCTCTAAATGGACACTGCAGGTTGTATTTTTTATGTCTTAAGGTATACACATATATGAGTATATGGATGGTTATCAATGAAAATCAAAGATAAAGAGTTTATCAAATATAGAATGAATGAGAGAGCACATGGGAGAGTTAGGAGCGAGAAAATGGAAAGGAAGATGTGACATAATTATCTTTACTAAACCTTTTTATTTATTTTATTTATTCTCAAAAATATAGTTTCTTGAGCATCAGCACTACTGGTGGACACTGGCCCCATCTTCAGTGGAATTCTATGGCTTGGAAGTCCACACCAATTGGAAGAACAGGTGAGTGATCTACCTGTCAGGTATACTGTCCTATTCCCTGTATTCTGTTCTTCCCATTATCCATTGGCTTTCTAAGACCATCCACCTCATCATTTCCTCAGGCAGAACTTTCCCCCAACTTCAGCAGATTTCATTGGTTCAGGTACAGTCAACACAAGTTGGAAGAAGAGTTGTAGACCACAGCAGCCAGAAAAACAGGCCACACCAGTCAAAAGAAGGTACACCTTACTGCACAAAGGCCAAGCTACCCACCAGAAGGCCAGGACCCAACTTGGAAAGAGATTCTATACTAGATCAGAGGTTAAAAAAAAAAAAAAAAAAAAAAAAAAAAGGCCACTAGAAATCTAGGACAGAAAGTCTAGAAGACCAAAGAAAAAACAAAAACAATGACCAAAACACCTATCCAAAAAGAAAAACTCAGAAACCAGGACCTAGCCTATAATCATGCCCAAACCAGATGCCCTAATGCCAGTGTAAGCAAAAGCCAGGGCAATATGACAACACTAGACCCAGCATTCTTACTACGGTATGTCCTAAATATTCCATGGCAACTGAAGCACAAGAAAATAACCTTAAAAACAACTTTATGAAGATGGTAGAGGGCCCTAAAGAGAAATAAAAAAAACCCTCCTTTAATGAAATTAAGGAAGAGATGAGCAAAAAAATTGGAGGAAATCAATTAATCCCATAAAGAATGTCAAGATAACAACAACAACAAAACATGTGAAGGAAACTGTTCAATACCTAAAAACTAACATAAAAGCAAGAAAAATACAAATGAGGGAATTCTGAAAATGGAATATTTGGATAAGTTCACAGGAATTAAAGATGTAAGCATCACCAACAGAATTTGAGAGAGGGAAGAGAGAATCACAGGCATTGAAGATCCAAGAGAATAAAGAGATTCACTGGTCAAGGAAAATGTTAAATCCAAGATTCTCCTAACACAAAACATCCAGGAAATCTGGGACATTATGAAGAGACCAAGTATAAGAATTATAGGAATAGAAGGAGAAGAATCCCAGCACAAAAACCCAGAGAATATATTTTAAAAAATTATACAAGACAATTTCCTCCAATTTAAAGAAGGATATACCTATAAAGGTACAAGAAACTTGCAGAATATCCAATAGTGCAAATCAGGGGGAAAATTGTGCCACATAAAAATTAAAACAATAAATACAGAAAACAAAGAAGGAATTTTAAAAGCTGCAAGCAGAAAAAGCCAAGTAACAAATAAAGGCAGAACTGTTAGAATCATACCCAGCTTCTCAATGGAGACCCTAAAAGCCTGAAGGGCCTGGACGGATTTCTTGCACATTCTAAGAGACCACCAATGCTAGTCCAGGTTACTATATTCAACAAAATTTTCAATCAGTATAAATGGAGAAAATAAGTTATTTCATGACAAATTCAAACTTAAAAAATATCCATCCACAAATTGAGCCCTATAGAAGGTACTAGAAGGAAAACTCTAACATAAAGAAGTTAACTACAACCATGAAAACACAGGCAATAGATAATTTCATACCAGCAAACCCAAAGCAGAGAAACACACACACACACACACACACACACACACACACACACACACACACACACTACCAGTACTAACAACAAAAATAATAAGAATTAACAGACATTGTCATTTATATCTCTCAATATCAGTGGACTCAGTCACCAACATAAAGACATGAACTAACAAAATGGAAGTTAAAACACAATCCATCTTTCTGCTGGATAGAAAAACAAACCTCAAAATCAAAGATAGACCTTACCTCAGAGTAAAGGGTTGGAAAAAGGTTTTCCGGTCTAACACACCTAAGAAGTAACTGGTATAGCTATCCTATATCTAACAAAATAGATTTCAAACCAAAATTAATCAAAAGAGATAGAAAAGGACATTTCATACTTATCAAAGAAAAAATCCACCAAGATGATGTCTCAATACTGAATATGTGACCCAAATACAATGGTATGCACATCTGTAAAAGAAATATTACTAAAGCTTAAATCACACATTACATCAAACTCCACACATTAATAGTGGGAGACTTTAACACCCTACTCTCACTAATGGCAGGGCATCGAGAAAGAAACTGAACAGAAAAATAGCTAAACTAACATATGTTATGACTGTTCATGATAGATATCTACATAACGTTTCACCAAAACACAAAAGAATATACCTTCTTTTTAGTGCTTATACAATCTCCTCCAAAACTGACAATATACTTAGTCACAAAGCAAGTCTTAACAGATACAAAAATTGAAATAACCTTCTATAATTCTTATCAGATCATCATGGATTCAAACTAGCTTTCTACAACAACAGAAACTACAGAAACTCACTCACTCACTCATAGAAACTGAACAACTATAAACGACATTATCACTGGGTCAAGGAAAAAATAAAGAATTCAATGAAAATAAATGGACGACATACACAAACTTAAGAGACACAATGAGAGCAGGGCTAAGAGGAAAGTTCATAGTATTAAGACCTGCATAAAGAATTTGGAGAAATCTCATGCAAGCAATTAACATCAAGCCTGTAAACTGTAGAAGAAAATGAAACAAAATCATTCTAGAGGAGTAGTCAGCATGAAATAATCAAACTGACAGCTGAAATCAATAAAAAAAATAAAGAGAATAATACAAAGAATCAATGAAACCAAGAGTTGGTTCTCTGAGAAAATAAACAAGATAGACAAATGCTTGTCCAATCTAACTAAAAGGCAGATAGATGATATCCAAATAAACAAAATAAAAAATGAAAAGGGCACATAACAGACACTGAAAAACTGCATAGAATATTTAGGTCATATTTCAAAAATCAAGATTCCACAGCAATGGAAATATAGAAGAATTGGACAAATTTCTTGACTGAAATTATGTCAAGATCAAATAAACAACTTACATAGACCTATAAGGCTTAAGAAATAGAAACAATCATTAATTAAAAGTCTCCCAATCAAATAAAAATAAACAGACCTGGGCCAGAGAGTTCTGGTAAAGAATTCTACCAGATTTTCAAAGAAGAGCTAATGTCAAAACTCCTCAAAATTTTCCAGAACATAGAATCAGAAGGAACACTGCTAAATTCTTTTTATGAGCCCACAGTTACCCTAATATTTAAACCACACAAATACTCAACAAGGAAAGAAAATTACAGACCAATTTCCCTCATTAAAATGGATGCAAAAATACTCAATATAATACTGCCTAAATGAAGTATAAAACACATCAAAAAGATCATTGACCATGATACAGTAAGTTTTATCCTAGAGTTGCAAGGATGGTACAACATATGAAAATCTGTCAATGTAATCTACCATATAAACAAACTGAAAGAAAAACACCACATGGTTATCTCATTAAATGCTAAAATGAAGCTTTTGACAAAACTCAACACTCCTTTATGACATAATGACATAATAAAAGCAATATGCAGAAAACCAAAATGAAATTAAATGGAGAACAAGTCATACCAATTCCAATAAAATAAAGAAAAAAACAACGTTGTCCACTCTCTCCATACCAATTCAATATAGTGCTTGAAGTTCTACCTACCATTAAAAGACAACTAAAGATGATCAGGGGATACAAATTGGAAAGGAATAATTCAAAGTATCATTACTTTCAGATGATATGATAATATACATAAGGAACCAAAAATTATACCAAGGCACTCCTCTAGCTGATAAACATCTTCAGCAAAGTGACTAAATACAAAATTAACTCAAAAAACTCAGTAGCCCTCCTGTATGCAAATGTTAATTGGGCTGAGAAAGAAATCACAGAAATAGTACCCTTGACTGGCAAAGGAGACAACTTCTTGAATAGAACATCTGTAGCACCATCACTGAGATCAACAGCTAATAGTGGGATTTCCAGAATCTGCAAATGCTCTGTAAGACAAAGGACACTGTTAGTAACACAGCCACAAATAATATAAAATATCTTGTTGTAACTCTAACCAAGCAAGTGAAAAACTTGTTTGACAAAACTCTGTCCTTGAAATAAGAAACTGGAGAAGATACCAGGAGATGGAAAGATCTCACATAGTTACTGGTCAGATGGATTAACATAGTAACAATGGCCATCATGCCAAAGACAATCAAAAATTTTAATGCAATCCCTATTAAACACTCAACATGATTCTTTGCAGACCTTGAAAGAATTATAACTTAATTTCATATGCATAAACTAAAAACTCAGGAATGCTAAAACAGGCCTGTAATATAAAAGAACTTTTGGTAGTATTACCATCCCAGATTTCAAGCTCTGGGATGGTAGTATTACCATCCCAGATTACAAAGCTATAGTAATAAAAAATGGAATGGTATTGGCATAAAATCAGACAGGTAGATAAACAAAATCAAGGACACAGAAGTAAATCCATGTACCTATAGACATCTATTTTATTTTGTTTTCTTTTTTTAATATACAGAAGCCAAAGTTATACAATGGATAAAATAAAGCATCTACACCAAATGCTGCTGATATTACTGGATGTTGGCATATAGAAAATGTAAATAGATTTGTATCTACCACCCTTCACAAAACACAGGCCCAAGTGGATAAAAAAAACTTCAACATAAATCAAGATATACTGAACCTGATAGATAAAAAGTGGGTAATATCCTTGAATGCACTGGCAAAGGAGACAACTTCTTGAATAGAACATCTGTAGCACCATCACTGAGATCAACACCTAATAAGTGGGATTTCTAGAATCTGCAAATGCTCTGTAAGACAAAGGACACTGTTAGTAACACAGCATACTAAGTATTTGAAAGACAATTTGATCTATTTAGTGATTTTTTTTTTAATTTTAGCATTCTCTTCATTCAATGTAAATTTCATGAAAAACCTCAGGTAAACTAAGGATTTATACCTCCTAAGACCATTTACCATGTCTCAGTCTTTTCTGTTATGTGATTAATATAAGATGATTCACATGTAACCTCCAAATGTGCTGTGGCTTAGCCAAGGAGATCCGAAGAAGCTCAGCTTTATTTATAATAGCCAGAAAATGGAAACAACCTATATTTCTGTCAACCAAATTATTAATAAAGAAAATGTGGTACATTTACCCAATAGAGTATTATCCAGCTGTTAAATACAATGACATCATGAAATTTGATGGATGGAACTAGGAAAAAAAATTATCCTGAGTGTCATAACCCAGACTCAGAAAGACAAATATTGTATATACTTGTGGAATATTCCTTTACACTGTGTGAATGTCAATGTGATTGGATTAATAAATAATCTAACCATCCAATTGCTGAACAGGATAAGGTTAGACAGAAGATCCAGACTAAGGAGACTTGGAAAAAGAGCAGAGTCAGAGTAGTTGCTAGCCAAAGGAGAAAACTTTCAAAGGAAAGAAGACTCTCACCTAACTTGGAACCTTCCAAATCTAAAAACAAGTGGTAGTGTATTATGTATTAAAGAACTGAGAGACAGTCTGTCATGAAGATTGAAATCCTGAATGCTTGGGAACATCACCTCTTGCATGGATTTTAAAGTGGAGAGGAAAAAGGAGGTGCAAGATGAAAGAGAGGTAATGACATGTGGCAGAACATATATCAATATAAATGGGTCAATTTAAGTTGTAAGAGTTAGTAATAAGCCTAAGTTATTGGATAAACATTTATAACTAATAAGAATTTTTTGTGTGGTTATTTGAGAGTGATTGCTGGGGTGAGAAACTCTGCCTACATGTACTCACTTCTAAGTGGATATTAGCTATAAAGTAAAGGATAAATGTGCTAAAATCCACAGATCCAGACACACTAGGTAACATGGAAGGCTCAAGGGGCATTCTTAAAACTCTCTGGAAAGGAAAAATAGAAAGGATCTTGTGAGTAGACTGGCTGCTGGTGGGAATAGGAATATAAGGGATCAGTTGGTTGGGGGATGAAGAAGGGGAGCACTGAATGAGAGGAATAGAAATGGGGTGCTGTGTTTCAAAGTCTGGTACAAACCTGGTGCAAGGGAGACTCCCAGGAATCTACAAGGATGATCCAAGCAAGACAAGACTCTTGGCAATGGTAGATGTATAACCTGAACTGACCATCTCCTGTGACCAGCAAGACCTTCAGTGGAGGGATTGGGACACCAACACAGTCACATAAACTTCCACTTACTTTCTGTCTTGCCAGTGTGATGTTCTGGGGTAAGTGTGGTACAGAGGTTGTGGTTATGACAAACTAATGACTTGTCCAGCCTGAGATCCATCCCACAAGAATAAGCCTGATACTGCCTGGAGTGCCAGTACTCAGAGGCTTGATGGCCTGGAGACCTTAGATAGAAATAAACATAACCAGAGGGGGAAAATGACAATGTAATGATGCCGGATGATATTCTGTTATACTCATAGATTGGTGCCTATGCCAATTGACATCAGTACAAATAAGTTTAGAAGAAAAGTGATATTGTAAGGATGTTGTCCATATTATGTCATCAGCCTGAGATGTTATCCAAGCCTAAAAAGCAGACATGCACTCCCAAGTTCACTCTCTGTACTTTCCCTCCGTGTAGTCTCTTTCTGTGTCTCTGTGTCTCTTTGGCAGCTCCCACATGCACTTTCACTGTACTTTCCCTTCACACAGTCTCTTCCCCCCCCCCTCTCTTCTCTGTCTCTCCTCCTAATAAAGCTCTAAAATGGTAACCATGGCTTGTGATTCTTCTGCCACTGCAGTATCTAACGCCAGCCACTAGCGCTGATAGCCGCAGCCAGCCGTGAGTGCCCGCTCCACCCCTTCAGATATGTTCACTAACTTCTTTTATCATTTCCACAGTATACATAAATATCAAAAATATCTTGGTTTATTTCTTGAATATATATATATATATATATATATATATATAATTTTCATTTGACAATCTAATCAATAAACAAACAATATAAAAATTGATTAGTGGACAAAAGACTTAAATTGTTTTTGCATATAAATATAAATTATTACCAAACACTCATAAGGGAAATCAGTGTCCTTTGTAAAATCCACATTGAAATGATGTCACTGATGCACTGAGATTCTGATTTTTTTAAATACAATTGGAGAAGATTTGTAAAACTTGTGAACCTAACATATTGTTAATTGCAAAAATAGTTTGCTGTGAATAAAAATATTTTGCAATCCCTCTATAAATATCCTTGTGTGTATGATATCATATGCCTAGTCCCTTCCTAAGCATATACTGAAAAGAGCAGGAAAGTAGGTAATCTACACAAAATCTTTAAATGAATATTCATAGAAGTACTAAGGTAAGCAGAAAATCTGGATACTCATTGTTCAAAAAAGAAACTAGAAACATCATTAAAATAAAATATTGCTTAGCTTTACGAATGCAGAAAGAACTGACATATTCTATAATGGGATTATTATGCTAAGAATGAATAGATTAAAAGCCACATAGGATAACTCCATTCACATGACACCCTAGAATAAAGAAAGCCATGGAGACAAAAGCAAAGCAAATTAGTACTGAGCAGGATTGTGGAAGGGACAGACCTACTGAAGGGTTCACAACACGCCCCCAGGGTTGGGCGTGTTTGTATATGCCGGGCAGACACTTCTGCCTAGCCAGTTTCAGGTCAGGATAACCATTTCCGGGTCAAGGCGTTTCGCGTGACCAGGATCTGTGACATTGCATGGCTACGTAGGCATGCAACGTGGCCATGTGATCTACGCAAATGCTTGGTGGGGTAGTGACATCGACCTGTGCACGCCCAGCCTTTAAAATTCGGCAACATGTTCCCGGTTCTTTCTTCTTCTCCACACGTTTCCTACAGGCCTGAGCACTCTCTGTCCCTTTATCTTTAATAAAACTCTTATTAGCGAATTCTGTCATATTTCGTGACATTTCCTTGCAGGGTAAGAGCACAGCGCTGCCAATTAACTAACACATACAGGACCTAAAAATTGACATGACTTATAACTAGTGAGTAATACAAATGATCAGGAACAACACCATATGATTATACAACATAGAAAATATAAAAAAAACCCACTAAATTATATATTTAAATAGTTATAATGATAAAATTATGTTGTGTATATTTTCCCATGATAAAACAAGCTGTGTTGAAGTAATATATTACAATAAGAATAGTATGAATTAAATTGTGAGAATGCTGGCTAATTCAGTGTGATAATATATTCCAGTTCTTACTAAAGTGGAAAGGTTTTACATGTTGTTAATGTAATAAATGAATTATATCGTTTATCTATAGTTTATACTTAGATGCACTGAAACATTTTTAAATTCTAACTTGAAAACACAAATTGAGTTTGGAAAGATGTAGAGAAGATTAGAACCATATAAAACCATCTTTTGATGTGACACAAAGACATTAAAAGCTATATATTACTCTCTCCTTCATAGTTAATATTTTAATAATCAATTTTGTTACTATAGTAATAATAATTTTGTTACTATAGTAACAAAATCTGAAAGATTTTATATAAAGCTCTTATCTTCATAGTAAATTTAATTTCTCCATCTTAAAAAAGCAAGTGTTCTGAAGTGGAAGTACTCATTAAATGATAATGAAAATTATAGAGAAATTGGAATCTTTGTCCACAAATATGGCTTTCATCTGCATTCCATGTTTGGAACATAAAGATTTCTAGTTACACAAGCTCCAAACTAAATTAATTTACTACTTCTCTTTTTATATCTCCACAATCAAAGATTCTAAGACATTGAACTTTGAAATATTGTTTTATATCCCAGCAATCTTTAGAAGACAGAACCAAAAGTGGTTTCAGAGAAGCTAATTTTAAAGCAGTATAAAATTTTCATAAAAATAAGTATTGTACTAAAAATGGTCAAATTCTCAATGCATTTTTTATAATAGTATTGGTCCAGCCTTAATATTATACTATCTCAGGGGGCTCAAATGTGACACTACCAGTGGCATGGGAATGAATCTAGAATGGATGGGAGTGAATCCAACTGGTTTATTTGTCCCCCCACCTTTATTCTGTCCAAAATTCTTCCTGCTTCTCTCAGGACTTATCTTTATTTTTCCCAAGCCAGCAACACCTATATGTGTACAATACAACATAAGAATTGCAAGGTCCCCACCAGAAGCTTCCTGGCAACTTCATTTTAAGCCAAAAAGGGGGAAGAGAATACAGGAAGAGTTAGATAGAAGTTGGAATATATCAGAGAAGGAATTTATGTGCTAGGAATATATCCTTACTGTGCTCAGGTGAAAACATTATGGGTCTATCATAAATGTGCTCAAACTATAAACTTGCAGGTGATAAAGTAAAGAAATCTCTAAGTCATTAAAAATAAAACTGCCACTGTTTTTCTCTGCTACCAGTTTCCTGACAGGGCGGGGGAAGAGCACTGATAGCTAGTCAATCTGCATCACAGCTTGAAGCACCAAGTAAGAGAAATGCCATTTGATCTAAGAAGCTGATCTAGGGTGGTGGAAGATCTGAACTTTATTTGCACAAGAAACAAAACTATACACCTAGGAAGCCAGGCACTTGGCCTGGGAGCCAGGTTGTCTCTGAAAGGATATTTTACTTAGTCTAGGGGCTTCAAGCACCTAGCAGGTGGTGTGGTAGCCCTTCTGTTCTTCTCTTGTCTTTTAATGCTTTGTTTGGTGTTGGCCCTGTCTTTGGATGTGGCTAAAAGGAAATATTTGCAAAAGGCATGTGCTCAATTAAAATGCTAAACGGGGAGTTGGGATCTCAGGGCCAGAAAGTTCTGTCTATTTGACTTTATCCAAGTACTTTGAGCATAATGCCCCAAACAGAGGTTCACACACACATTCTGGAAAAATTATGAATACAAGGAATTCATAGCAAAATGCAACTGAATATTAAAGCTGTGTAACACCAAATAGTCCATGCTAGATGGCTTCCAACTCGACTGACCCTGGCCTGGTCAAAGTATAGCTTATTATATATACAGCTGGACTTCTATTTCATATACATGTGGCTCACCACAAATGTACATCACTTTACCTGAGAGAACTTATGAGATGTGATGCACACAAAGCAAACTTCTTATTTAATAGACACAACTTGATGCGTTTTGTTATTAATTACATTCCAAAGAAACCATCACTATACTGTATTCTCCATGTTTTACTTTAACCTTTAAATTTTCAGACTCTAACAATTTTAATATAATGGAAAAATTAGTCTCATAAAATAATCAATCACTTTTCCTTCTCTGTCCCTTCAAAGATAATATGAAATTTTGATGCAATCAGAACTGTCCTAAAGTTAGATTTTTTTCCCCTCTTTGTAGCAAGAATCTGAAAAGCATTTTTGAATATCAAAGAGGTTTTTTTAGGTGTTCTGTTTTGTATTTTAAAGTAGTTTCTTTTCTAAAGTGTTAAACATATTTTATTATTTTTTTTTAGAATTCTATACATTTTATTTTAAATATCTCCCTTCACATATCTGCCATCTATTTCATACTGACCAAATTATTTTTTTGCTTTTAACCAATACATTTGCAGTAGTTATGTCTATATCTTCTTAGGTATATCTATTCATTGGAGCTTTTAGGCCTACAAGGAGGCAAATTCATAAAGAAAACTAACTTTCCCTTTCTCAGAAACTATCAATTAAGAATTGCTTTTCAGCTAGGGATGAAACTTCATGCTCATCCTGAAGGGTTCACAACACGCCCCCACGGTCGCATATACGAGGCGGAAACTTCCTCCTTGCCAATTCCAGGTCAGGATAGGCATTTCCGGGTCAGGGTGTCTCTCGTAACCAGGATATCTGGGGGACCTGGACACCTCCATCTAGCCAGTTCCAGGTCAAGATAGCCATTTCCCGGTCAAGGTGTCTCGCATAACCAGGATCCATGATGTTTCATGGTCACGTAAGTATGCAACGTGACCATGTGATCTACGCACACGCGTGGAGTAGTGACATGACCTGGCCACGCTCAGCCGGTTTTAAAGCAGAGCGCCATGTTCCTGGTTCCCTCTCCTTCTCCACGCACGTGTCTCTCCCACAGGCCTGCAGATTCTCTATGCCTTTATCTCTATTAAAACTCTTATAAGTGGATTCTGTCTTGTTGTGTGACATTTCCTTGCAGGGTAAGAACACAATACGGCTAAATAACTAACACATCATTGCAGGTTTTTTTCTGACTTAAGTTTGCACAGAACATGTACATACTCTCACAATCATTCTGAGTCTATATGGGCAACTGCCATGTTGTGTTTAGAAACAAATTTCATTGTGATCATCATTTTCTTCCTCTTACATTTAACCATTCTAAACCCTTCTGCTTTCCACAATGTTTACTGGGAGAGGGGATGTGATATAGATGGGACATGTAGAGCTGCAAAGCTGAGAACTTGGCAGTTACTTATTCTCTGCATCTTGATAAATAGTGGGTTTCTGTGTTAATTGCCATTTTCTTCAAAAAGAAGCATTTCAGATGAGGATTTATAGACACACTAATCAGTAGATATAGAAGTCAGCTTAATATTATGTAAAGAATTGGTTTTTCACGTTGGCCTATGGCATATATAGTTATAGGTTCTTGGCCTAGAAAACTATACCAGGTATGCATTTCATTTTGTAAAATGAACCTTAAATATAATCAGAAAGTGGATGATTTCTTTCATGACATCTGTGCCATTATTGAACCAGTAGGAATATCTTATCAGGCAGGTCCTTGCTGGATAAGACTGATAGTCACTTTCTTTCTTTGGTAGCATGCATACCACCTTCCAAGAGTGTGAAAGCTTGTTAATAGAGATGAAGCTGCTATTGTACCCAGATCGTAACCCCCAGAGATACCACCAAGGATGAGCATACCAGAATGCAAAAGCAAGGTTTACTTTTGCTGCAAGTCATGACAGGGAACTCATCTCAAGCCATCTCAAGCGAGGCAGGGAAGAGTTACTCTTTCTTGGGGAAGTTAGTTTTTATAGGCAAAACTCATAAAATTTCTTAGAGGGGAGGGGTTTAGTACGGGTCCATCCTTGATTGGTTCAGTTTTTCCTGGGCCTGGACTTTATCTTATTCTAGCTTATCTGTTTGCCCTGTCAGGAGTTTTACAACTCATCTCTGGGGGCTGGTCATGTTATCTCCAGAGAGGGGCATCTCGTGGTTAATTGGTTACCATCAGATATCCTGACTTTGTTCTTTTGAATTACTGGGGCTGGTGCCATCATTTCTGGGGACTTGAAATTGGCCTGGGTCTATCTATATTGAAATATCTTTGTCTAAGGCCCCTTTTTTGAGACAATAGAGTGAGGGTCTTGTTGTGCCTAGATCGTGTCCCCAAAGCCACCACTGGAGACTTTAGGTACGAATGCAAAAGCAAGGTGTATTATAAGTTTACAAGCCTCCAGGGAGGCTCTTCCAAATCTCTCACTCACATCAGGGAAGTTGGAAGGAGTGCTCCCCTTTCTTTGTGAGGCTAGTTCTTAAAGGCACAGACCATATAATTAATTTCAACCTGCCTCCCTTTTTTAGTCTTTTGGTCGAATATCCTGACTCTGTGTTTTCCAAAGTCCCTGTAACAGATACAGCCACCTGGGAAAAGGGGGTCTAAGTTCTTATCTACACTTAGGAATCCTGGTTTAAGCTTCGCTTTGTCTGTAGGGGATAGAGTGGGGGGTTTTACTGAGGTATCACAGCTTCCAGGTCAATACCAGCTTGATTTTTCATGTTCAAGGTTTCACATATATGATGTCTTCAGTAGTAAATTTTACCACCAGGTTCTGGAGAGTAACCAACAGCATTAATAATAGGCTGTCCCTCCTTGGGAGCCAATTGTACAGCACTAGCTATAATCTGCAATAGAGGCAACCCACTCCTGATATTGGACTTTTTATTAAACTGTGTTGTGGTGATAATCTAATTGTACTGAATTATTATTTTGATTGTATGTTAATAAATAAAGTTGTCTGGGAGTCAGAGCTATTAGAGCCATAGCAAGAGTGTGGCGGTGGTGGCACACGCCTTTAATCCCATAGATATCTGTGTGTTCAGGGTCAGAGCTATTAGAGCCATAGCAAGAGTGTGGCGGTGGCGGCACACTCCTTTAATCCCATAAGATCTCTGTGTGTTCAGGGATACAGCCAGCATTGGAGACATATGCCTTTAAGACCTAGGGGGCTGTACATTCAGACAGTGACGAGGCAGTCATGTGTTTGGGTTTACAACCAATGAGAAGGCAGAACAACATACTTTAAAAATACGAACCAACAGGAAGTAGGTCTCTTTTCGCGAAGCTGGGACAGCAGGAGGGTGAGATTTTAGCTCTGAGCTCTGACTTCTCGGCTTTCTCTTTTACATTGTTTCTGTGTTTCTTATTTAATAAGACGGTTGGTTACATCTACATCTGGCGCCCAACGTGACGAGAATCCATTAAAAACTGCTTGGCTTGGCAGCAGGTCCGCTTTCCCGCAAGGGCGGCAGGCGGCCCGCGGCGGCGGTGGCGGCGGCGGCAGCGGCGGCGGCAGCGGTGGCACACGGCAGCCGGCGGCGATCGGCTTGTTAGTCCGAGCTGCTGGCGTCCTAGTCCGGGTAGCAACTTCTAGCCCGGGCCTAGGTCTGTGAGCAGCTTGCCTAAAGCCGGTGCTACAAACAACTCAGACCTGCCCTGCCGAACAGGGCCCTGCCTGTAAAACCAATGCACGTGGTCGGAGCTTAAGGAAGCCAGACCCAAGCCTTGACTCGGCACAAGAGGGAACACATGGCTGCATTTAAGCTTTAGCCGGCTATGCTTTCTTGTGCGTTCTCTCTTTCCTCTCTCTCTCTCTCTCTCTCTCTCTCTCTCTCTCTCTTTCTCTCTCTGGATTTACACCTGGGACACTAGGTGACTGCTTTGAAAATCCCCTCAGATTTCTACTGTTCTACGCAGATTTGGTAAGTCATAATATATCAGATATTTTAAAGGAAACTATCTAAAAGAGAATTTTTTTCCACATTAAAAAACAAATGGGTTTTATGTGTACATTGGAAGAAAATTGGTTTTTGTTCGAAATTTTAGGCAGTCTGGCAATGGAACAACTATATAATATTAGTATTGGTGGAATTATGCACCTCATCACTATAATAATCCACATTTTAATATTTAAAAAGATAGTCAATTTAAGTGCCAGGATAACATCGTTAGAAGAACTTGTTAAACCTGTAAAAATTCAGACAGAAGAAATTAACAGTGAAGTTGTTTCAAGTCGGGATCATAGGTTGCAGAAAGAAAGCCTGTTTTCACAGTCACCCTTAATTTATCCTGTAACCGTACAGCAGATGCCTGATCAAATGGCTACACAAAATACTTGGGCTCCAATTGAAATGTTGGATTTAAAAAGGTTTAAGGAGGCAATAGTATCTTATGGCATGCATTCCCCATATGTAAAGCAAATGTTAAACACTTGGTCAACATATAATAGGATAGTACCACAGGACTGGCGGGACCTCGCACAATGTGTTCTGGAACCCAGCCAGAGACTTCAATTTCTGACTTGGTTTAAGGAGGAGGCTAAAAACATAGAAAAACAATGGAGGGATAAAGGAGTACAAGTTTGCCAGGATCAGCTTATGGGCGAAGGCCAATATGCTTCAGGACAAGCACAATGTTTATATGATGTCCAAACCCTAATTTTATGTCGAACGGCAGCCTTGAATGCATGGGACAGAGTTGAGGAACCAGGAAAAAAATCTGAGTCATTTACAAAGGTGAAGCAAGGCCCAAAAGAGTCTTTTACAGATTTTTTTACAAAGACTGGCTTCAGCAGTAAAGAGAACGGTCTTGGATTCAGAAGCTGGTAAGGCAATAATTGAATCTTTGGCCTTTGAGAATGCGAATGCAGCATGCAAAAGAATAATCAGGCCATTAAGGGCAAGATCTGCACCTATGGAAGATTGGATTAGAGAAACAATTAATGTTGAAGCTGATGAGCATGATGATACATGGGTAGGAGAAGTAATTTCAAAAGGTTTGAGGAGTGTTAGATGTTTTGGATGTGGAAAGCAAGGACATTTGAAAAGGGACTGTAGACAGGTCATTTCCAGAAACAATGTTTCTTCAAGGAACAATGGCAACAGAATGCACCTTCCTTCTGGAGTATGCAGAAGGTGTGGTAAGGGAAAACACTGGACCAACGAATGTAGATCAACAAAGGACAGACAGGGTAATCCTTTGCCTCAGTCTTCGGGAAACTCCCAGAGGGGCCTCAGGCAGGCCCCCAGTGCAAATCCAGTTCAAACCTTTCCGGCAGCCATAGAGGAAATGCCTGCTCTGGAGAGCGATTAAATAACCAAATGCCTATTGGAATAAATCATGCTGGTCAGAATGATGAAACAGAGAGAATAGAAAATTCAGGAGAAAACATAAAGAAAATTTTTTGGCAAACTTCTATTAATGAACAAAGACCAAAATTAACAATAAAAATAAATGGTGTTTTGTTGTCTGGTCTGGTAGACACAGGTGTGGATGTTACCATAATTGCACCAGAATTTTGGCATCCAACTTGGCCTCTTCAGGAGGTAAACGTTCAACTGTTAGGAATTGGGACATTATCTCAGGTGAAACAGAGTGCAAGATGGCTCGAATGTATAGGTCCAGAAGGACAGAGAGGAAAATTAAAACCATATGTGGCTAACATAACTATGAACCTGTGGGGTCGAGACTTGTTGCAACAATGGAATACTCAGATTAACATCCCTCCAATCTCAGAAACAAATCATAAACTAGCACATGTTACTGAGAGAAATATTAGAAGATATTGTTCTAATGAGTGGTCACCAGCCATCCATATTATACAAGAACAGGGCACAATAACTGATGATCTTCCAAAGACACCAACAGCTCTACCTTTAAAATGGTTAACAGACAAGCCTGTATGGGTCCAGCAATGGCCTTTAACAACAGAGAAACTCCAGGCTTTAGAAGAGCTGGTAGAAGAACAGTTAAATGCTCAGCATATTGAAGAATCAACCAGCCCTTGGAATTCTCCTGTATTTGTTATTAAAAAGAAATCTGGTAAATGGAGAATGGTAACAGACCTTAGGGCAATTAACAAAGTAATTCAGCCAATGGGTTCTCTACAATCTGGGATGCCTTTGCCTACTCTGTTACCAAAAGGATGGCCTCTCATAGTTATTGATTTAAAAGACTGTTTCTTTTCAATACCCTTACAAGAAAAAGACAGAGAAAGATTTGCTTTTACAGTGCCTACTTATAATAATTCTCAACCGGTTAAAAGATTTCAATGGAGGGTCCTCCCACAGGGAATGTTGAATAGCCCAACTCTGGGACAATATTTTGTACAACAGCCATTGGAAGTGATACATAAAAAATTTCCTAAATCTATAATTTATCATTATATGGACGATATTTTACTAGCTGACTCAAATGCAGATACTTTAGAAATAATGTTTGAAGAAGTAAAGAAAATTTTGCCTCGCTGGGGATTACAAATTGCTCCTGAAAAGATACAAAGAGGAGATTCTATTAATTATTTAGGATATAAAATAGAGCTACAAAAAATTAGACCCCAAAAGGTGCAAATTCGGAGAGATAGACTACAGACTCTTAATGACTTTCAAAGATTATTTGGAGATATTTCTCATCTACGAACTATTGTTGGGGTAAAACATGATGAACTGACTAATTTGTTCAAAACCTTAGAAGGTGACAAGGACTTAAATAGTCCAAGAGAATTATCACCTGAAGTTGAGAAAGAATTAGCCTTGGTAGAAAAGAAAGTGCATGAAGGACACGTGAATCGTATTGATCCAAAGCTGGATTGCATTTTGGTTATCTTACCTTCTAGGCGTTCTCCTACTGGAATATTAATGCAGAGGGAAGATATTATATTGGAATGGATATTTTTACCAAATAAACCAAATAAAAAATGAAAAACTTATGTGGAAAAAATCTCTGACTTGATTTACAAAGGAAAAATGAGACTTCGTCAATTAGCAGGCATAGACCCAGCAGAAATTGTCGTACCATTAACTAAGGAGGACATTGAAAAATTATGGACAGAAAGTGAACCTTGGCAAAGAGCTTGCAGTAATTTTTTGGGAGAAATTAACAGCAAATATCCCAAAAGCAATAGAATTGATCTTATAAAGAGAGCTATTGGATCTTGCCTCGAATTGTACGGCAAAAACCCATATCTGGAGTTCGTACATTTTATACAGATGCCAACAAAGAAGGAAAGGCAGGTTACAAATCAGAAAATTTAAGTAAAGTGGTTCAAAGTCCGTATAATTCAGTTCAAAAATCAGAATTGTATGCTATTCTGTTGGTATTAATGGATTTTTCAGAACCTCTCAACATAGTAACTGACTCTCAGTATGCTGAAAGAGTGGTGTTACATATTGAGACTGCAGAATTTATCCCTGATGCTTCAGAATTAACTTCACTATTTATTCAATTACAAGATACAATCAGGAAAAGGAATCATCCTTTATATATAACTCACATTCGATCCCATACTGGTCTGCCCGGCCCTCTAGCACAAGGCAATGATGAAATTGATAAATTATTGATAGGAAATGTGCTGGAGGCCTCAGAATTTCATAAAAAACATCACGTTAATAGTAAAGGTTTAAAAAAGGATTTTTCCATAACCTGGCAACAAGCCAAAGAAATAGTAAAGAAATGTCCTACTTGTTCCTTCTACAATCAGACGCCATTACCAGCAGGATGTAACCCAAAGGGTACTCAGAGAAATGAAATCTGGCAGATGGACGTGTTTCACTTGCAGAATTTGGAAAATTGAAATATGTACACCACACTATCGATACTTATTCAGGATTTCAATGGGCAACTGCTTTGAGTTCTGAAAAAGCTGATTCTGTAATCACTCATTTGCTAGAAGTTATGGCCATCATGGGTATACCTGCACAAATCAAAACTGACAATGCTCCATCATATGTCTCTGTTAAAATGAAACAGTTTTTTGCTTATTACAATATAAAGCATATTACAGGCATACCACATAATCCTACAGGTCAAGCAGTTATAGAAAGATCAAACAGAACTCTAAAGGATATGCTAAATAAACAGAAATGGGTAACAAAAACCCCCAGAAATAGACTGCATAATGCTCTTCTAACTTTGAATTTTCTGAATGCCAATGAGAAAGGAACAACAGCTGCAGAGAGACATTGGATAATAGAAAAAACTACAGAATTAAATCAGCCTATATACTTTAAGGATGTGCTGACCTCAGAATGGAAACCAGGGTATGTATTACATTGGGGACGTGGTTTTGCTTTTGTTTCTACAGGAGAAGATAAGCTGTGGGTACCATCAAAATTGATAAAGGTTCGATTTGAACAAGAGAGACCTCTTAATTAGAGGAGGTGATAGTTCATCAACCAGCATGAACATCCAATTTAAACTAACTTGTATCAATAAAACATGCCTTTTCATTTCATCAGATAATAACTTGCCAAAAAGGAACATCCCCAAAATTAGTCTTGGGGAAAGGTTTTTGTTTTTGTCTTTTAGGAGAATGAAGGTTAAGGAATCTGAAGAACACTGGACAAATGAGACAACTGAAGAAAAGGGACAAATCATCTATCCCAAGAAACAGAGTGAAACGGTGTATGGGCATATATTATCTAAAAAAAAAAAATTTTATGTCTTCCTAAATGTTTGTTTCTGCTTTTCTCTAAAGATTTAAAACTATTGTTCTTCTAACAGTCCCAGTTCAATTAAAATTTAAAGCTGACTTTGGAGTTGGAGAATGGCTCTCTCCTTCTTTAAAATCAAGCATGTTGTTAAAAGGAAAATGCAAACTCCCTGTATCATGCCAGAATAAGAGCCATCTTCTGCTATGGTACAGGACAAAAGCAAAATTAATTAAGGGACTATTCTATTACTAATCTCAACTCTTTGATTCTATTCTGATTCTTTAAACTTTTCTCAATATAAATTTTATATCAAAATTTACAAGATTAATATATATATATACATTTTAAACTTTGTTAAGATATGAATGGTCACATAGAGTACTAACTAATTCTAGAAAAAAGGCTAGCTGCATATATATGTTTTTGTGTTCGAGTCTCTTATCAGTTTTCTGCAGGAAATCATGGCCAGGCCTAACATCAACTGAAGTCTCCAGAAAGAAGATGGGGCCCCACAACAACAACAATTCCACGTATACAATAATAATATCATTAAGCTGACAAACATCATCCACAGATCAGCTTTGAACTACAAGGTGCTCAGAGCAAATTTGAGATGACTAGCTGAGATGATCCAGTCTCAAAGACTACTTGAATAAGGACTTGAGATAAACCCTCAACTTTGGCATTATACACAGACTGGATAATGAAGGATATAGTTACCTCTCCTAGAATTTGACAATTAACCTAAAATTTTTCTTTCAGGATAAAGAAAACTTCGCCCATACCCAGCAGGAAGCAATTTTAAGAATACGACGCCCACATTCCCAAAGAGGTGGTGTGGGGCGGGTGGTTTTTTGGTCTTTTTAATGGGTTTTGGGTCTGGGATAATTTTCAGTATTTAGGGGGGTTGGTTACAAGTTATTGTCAAGGGTTAAGAAAAAGGCTAAGCAAAGGAGATTAGATTTAAGGTTCTTGTTTAAAAAAAAAAGAGAAAGAAAGAAAAGAAAAAGACAATTACTAGTTTTAAATACTTTACATTGGATTGAATTGTTTTATATTGTACACAAATTTGAAACTGATATTGTTAGAAAATGCTATATGTATATTTCTAATTGTATTTATTCCATCCATTTAACAATGTAATGCAAATTTCTGATCCTTGAATGTTATTATTATCAACTATTAGGATATAAAGAAATGAAAGCTAGTAGTTAGACATTATCATAGAACTTGTAGTCATATTAGATATGTTTTAAAAATTGAGCAGAGATGTTTTAGACAGGTCATCTTCAAACCCTTCAGAGATCTACAGAATATGGCATTTAAAATGTTTTAATAACTTAGAAAATTTTTCTTTTTTGAGACATGTCGGCTCCTGGCAGTACCAATCTACTTTAGAGAAAATATGGGCATTGAAGAAACTGCATATGGAGTCAACTTTCATTCTGGCAAAAGTTAGCCACTGGACAACAAAGTATCCTCGAATCAACAGGACAAAATGGACAGACAGATCACGAAACAAGGGACTACTGATTCTTGCCAAAACAAGTGTGGTTATGGCTTTATCAAAAGGCATCTTCTGAGGCCAGGACAATATGGCCCCATCCCTGAAGTGGCCTTCGCATCCGGAAAAGGTACGGTGCCCTTTTCTTCGAAGGCAGCTTAACAGGCAGAGGGCCGATGGATTCTGTTGTACAATGGAACAGCAGCTGAAAGCTCATGCCTCTCAAAAGTAGACTGGCATTTAATAGAGGGATGTGGAGAAGAAGGGGATGCTGAGATGAAGCCATATATACACAGCCAAGAAGAATGGACAACTGAATTAAAAAACTGTCAACAATTTCCAGAATTTAAAATCCTGAATCATGACAGGACACTAGTGGAATTCAGGTGTTTCTGGTACGTGGACTGCTCTCACCCAATGTGAGGTTGAACTGTTGACCTTGTGTACATCCTACTTCACAAATGAGTCTGTCAGATACACTAAGCCTATAGGCTGAAGATGATGCCCCAACACTGCGGAGAAACCTCAGGTGACTGCCCAGGCAGCTGGCTGTTTCTGTCAACTCACAAAATTTTTTGGAAGTTACTTGCATGCACTTCCTGTTTTTATTTTTGTTAGCTACTATTATTCCCTTCTTGGGTCTCTGAGGGAGTTGAAGATTAGTTAGTTATGGTTGAAGATTAGTTAGTTATAGTTGAAAATTAATTAGGATAGAAAGTGCATTAGATACATCTTGGATTTACCAAAATAGGATAGATAATGGAATTATTTTCTCTGATTTGTCAAATACCTGTTTAGGTATTTATTACTTGTATATATTGTATATAGTTATTGTACTTTTGTATATAGATTTTCTTTTGTTAGTTATATTTTGCTTTCTTTTTCTTTTTATTAAAATAGAAAAGGGGAAATGTGGTGATAATCTAATTGTACTGAATTAATATTTTGATTGTATGTTAATAAATAAAGTTGTCTGGGAGTCAGAGCTATTAGAGCCATAGCAAGAGTGTGGCGGTGGTGGCACACGCCTTTAATCCCATAGATATCTGTGTGTTCAGGGTCAGAGCTATTAGAGCCATAGCAAGAGTGTGGCGGTGGCGGCACACGCCTTTAATCCCATAAGATCTCTGTGTGTTCAGGGATACAGCCAGCATTGGAGACATATGCCTTTAAGACCTAGGGGGCTGTACATTCAGACAGTGACGAGGCAGTCATGTGTTTGGGTTTACAACCAATGAGAAGGCAGAACAACATACTTTAAAAATACGAACCGACAGGAAGTAGGTCTCTTTTCGCGAAGCTGGGACAGCAGGAGGAAGGGTGAGATTTTAGCTCTGAGCTCTGACTTCTCGGCTTTCTCTTTTACATTGTTTCTGTGTTTCTTATTTAATAAGACGGTTGGTTACATCTACACTGTGTGGTCTAGTAGGAGCATTGCTAACCCATTGTGAAGTAACTTCACTTAAAGACATTTTTGCCCTGGCAGGCAGGGTCTTCAACAGGGACCTAAAGGGAGGGCCGGTGAATGAGAGAGACAAGAGACACAAAGAATGAGAGCAAGACAGGATGTCTGATCAAGCTCCAAAATTTTATTTTTCTTTCAAGGCATATATAGGTAGGCAAAGGGGTTTGCAAGCAGGAATGGACATAATTATGGGCTGTTCGGCCAGCAGGAAATGTTGCTCTGAAGGTTATCTATCTACCCTTGCCTAACTGCCTAATTGCTTAACTGCAGCTATTCACCTGATATCTGAGAAGAGGTTCTGGTATCTGTGGGAAGAGGTTCTCGTGCTATGGAGACTTAAGTAAGGCCTAGATCTAAGAAAAGAGGATAGAAACCCAAATATGGCAGCATGTGTTTCAAGGGTCACTTAGGCTTATGGCTCCTGTCACATTTTATGTGACAGTTTATGTTCATATTTTAGGAATAGTCTACAGAAGTACAATTTCATATGATGTCTTACAAAACCCTTTAGTATTAACTATTCCTTCTTGTACTCCATTTTCTACCCTAGTCCCTCAAATACCCAACCTATTTAAGACTTCCTGTTCCATTCTATCACTGTGATTTTTCTTCACTCCCTTGATATCCTAGCCTCCATGGCTCTATAAATGCTCTGCACAGTTAGGTCTCAGATCCCTGACTAGGGACAGCAAACAAATCAAAAATGGACATATACACGGACACAGAAATGTTGGGATTGGGTGTTCTAGAATTTCTCACAGAGAAGATGTAGCACTTAAGATTTCCAGCATGTTTATTATATACAGTGCCACAGGGAAGATGGGTAATTCCATACAGCTGAACAAGAAAGTGGAGTTACTGCCCACAGGTAAGTAGAAGGCATAATCCTTACCTTCAGCTGAACAAGGAGGCAGGCTTAGCTAATCTTGGTAGGGACCATTGTAAGTATGTGAGCAGTATTCAGCTTATAAATATCCAAGTGGGAAAGCATTGTCAACATTAGGACTCAGATTGGGGGACAGTTTGCCATCCCTCTGAGTATCTCCTTCAGAAGACATTGCACTCCCATAAGGCTGGGTCATTGGTCTTTCATATACCTGTAAACTAGATACATTCATTAAATAATTCACTCACTCCATAAAGCCCCTTAAATTTTCCTTGTTTATGTGTTTTTTAAATACAAAAATAACTTTTTTTTTGGTTTTTCAAGACAGGGTTTCTCTGTGTAGCTTTGTGCCTTTCCTGGAACTCAGTTGGTAGTCCAGACTGGCCTTGAACTCACAGAGATCTGCCTGGCTCTGCCTCCCAAGTGCTGGGATTTTAATGAAATATTTTTCAAACTGTGTCAATAAATTTAAGACATATTTCATCAATTCTTGGTGGTACAGAATTCTGATTTACATTCCCCCTCCTTTTTTTGTAAACACTGCCTCTCACTGGCAATATCTACTGCCCTAGAACTTTTTATGATACTCCTTCCATAAAACTACATTCATTGGCTCATTTGGCTAATATAGTCTTTCATGCTTAATAATTGCTGGGGTGTCTTTGTCCATTGGTTAATAAATAAGCTGCATTGGCCTATGGCAAGGCAGCCTAGAGGTAGGCAGAAAATCTAAGGAGAGAAACAGGAAAGAGAAAGGCAGAGTCTGGAGAGATTTTAGGTTGCCAAGAAGCAACATGCCAGCAGACCATTAAAGCCACAGATCATGTGGCAAAACATAGATGAATACAAATAGATTAATTTAAGAGCTAGTTAGCAAGGGGTCTGATATAGGCGATTAAGTTTGTAAATAATAGCAAGCCTCTAAGTGATTATTTTATAAGTAGGTTGGGTCTTCATGTGAGATATTTAAGAGAGATTTGTTCCAACCATGGGCCAGGTGGGACACAGGAAATTTTGTTGCTAAAAATAATGGTCAACTTTGAGCAGGCCAACTTTCTCACTTATGCAAAGGGCCTAGTTCTGTCCAATGGAGGTTCCACAGCTGTTGGTCTAAAGTTCATGAGTTCCCACTAGCTTGGTTTAGTTGTCTCTGTAGGTTTCCCCATCATGATCTTGATGTCCCTTACTCATAGACTCCCTCTTTCCTCCCTTCGACTGGACTCCTGTAGCTCAGGATGGTGCTTGGCTGTGGATCTCTGCATTTTTTTCCACGAGTTACTGGATAAAGGTACTATGAAGACAGATAGGATATTCACCAATCTGATTACCTGGGTAAGCCAGCTCAGTCACCCTCTCCACTATTGCTAGTAGTCTAACCTGGGGGTCATGCTTGTGGATTCCAGGGATCTTCCCTGGCAAAAGTTTTCTCCTTGTCCTTATGATTTCTCACTCTAAAAAGATAGCTTTCACTGCTCTCCCACAGTATCCCTGTTTCAGCTTAGTCATCCCATTTCCTTATGTTCTCATCCCCCATCCTTTACCTTCTATTGTCCCCTCACTCCCAATTAACTCAGGAGATTTTATCTATTTGTAGGATCAGGATCTATCCCTGGTGCATGAGCTGGCTTTTTGGAGCCCTTAACCTATGGTGAGATACCTTGCACAACCCTGATGCACATGGGGGAGATATATTGTTCGTATATAAAATGAATAAAAAAAAATACTTAATAAGGAAAAGAGAAAACAAACAAAGAAAGAAACTAAAAGCAAAAAATAATGGTCAACTTTCTCTTTAGACACTTTGAATTCAATTTGAATAGAGATTTACCAATATTGTTAATCATCTCAAATAAGTTATAGCAATAATTTTTAGTGTCACTAAATTTTCTGCTGCTTTTCTGGTGATGATATTTTTTCTGGTGATGATTTGTGTGAGTGTGTGTGTGTGTGTGTGTGTGTGTGTAAAATCAGATGTTTTGATAAACTAGTTTTTCTAGCTTCTTTTCTCCTTCCTTTCTTTCTTTCTTCCTTTCTTTCTCTTTCTTTCTCCCTTTCTTTCTCTTTCTTTCTTTCTTTCTTTCTTTCTTTCTTTCTTTCTTTCTTTCTTTCTTTCTTTCTTTCTTTCTTTCTCTTTCTTTCTTTCTTTCTTTTCTCTTTCTTTCCTTTCTTTCTTTCTCTTTCTTTCTTTCTTTCTTTCTTTCTTTCTTTCTTTCTTTCTTTCTTTCTTTCTCTCTCTCTCTTTCTTTCTCTTTCTTTCTTTCTTTCTTTCTTTCTTTCTTTCTTTCTTTCTTTCTTTCTTTCTTTCGTCTCTCTTTCTTCATAATCTGTTTTGAGAAAATATCCCCTTATGCTTGCTATGTACCTCAGTATTGCATGAATTGTGTTTTGCCTCACAATCTGACTGCTGACTGTTTTTAACTTGTCTATTCCTTTAACTTGTGTGGTATTGTTTATTTGGTCTTAATAGATATTTTTATATTCATTGTTCTTCTTTTTTCTAGCTTTTTTCTAATTTCTTTTTTCTTCTTTCTTTGCTTTCTTTTTATGTTTAATATAGTGACAGTTCTGTTTTTCTGACCCTTATGTAAATTTATTAGGGTGCATAATACATCAATAACACCCATATCAATTGGAAACAGATTCTTAGGACTCTTGGAATAAACATTATGACTTTGTTAAACATTGACTCTCTGATGTCTATTACAGTGCCTTATAGGAAGCATTCTCTGCAGGACACTAGACATAAAGAATTTAATCTTCAAATATATTTTTAAATTTAACAAAACTATTATACTTTTCATATTGTTAAATAATTTTTATAATTATAATTTATCATTGTTATAATTAAATAACATTATTAAATTCTATAATTTCATTATTTCATCTTTCCCTTTCCTCCATTTAAACACTTCAGTGTAATGTCCCTCTCCTGATATTTCTCAAATTCATGCCCTTCTTTTCTGTGTTAAGAAAAACATATATAGATATATATGTTCAACATACATATATATTCAATAATACAAGAGGGGTGTGTGTATATGTGTGTGTGTGTGTGTGTGTGTGTGTGTATGGTGTGTGTGTGTGTGTGTGTGTGTGTGTGTGTGTGTGTGTGTGTGTTTATCCTGCTCAAACTGTATAGTATTTCTTGTTCTTGTATGTGTGGTTTTAGGGCTGATAATTTTGTAGTGTATAACCATTTGGTGTATTTTCCATGGTGAAGCCTATTTTTTTTCTGCTTTCAGCACTCCTTAGTCACCCATTGTTATATGTCTGGGGTTAAGGCCACATAAGTTTTCCACAATCTATGTACACATGGCTATTGGTATCATTCTTGCTCAGGTCATGTTTTGGCAAACATGGTAGAGAGACTTTATGGTTCTAGCTTCTGGTAATTCCTAGCATCATACTTTAACATCATACTTTGTCTCTTAACATCTTTTCAATCCTTCTTTCACAATTATTCCTGGAGCCATAGGAGAAGGAGTTTTCTTATAAATGAATCAGTTGGAACTGGGTTCAATAATTCTGCATTTCTATCAGTTGGCCATTTTGTGTAATGATCTCTCTTTTTTTGCAAAGAAAAATCTACTTAATGATGGGTAAATGCTACACTTGTATGTATCTACAAATATTTAGAATGTAGTTAGAGAATACATTGATTGAGCAAAGTGGTGGTTATGGGATTTTCTCCAAGAAATATGAATTTTCTAGGCCTGTTTAGTTGGCCCTCAGTTTTCAGTACCAAGTTTGATTTCCCTCTTGTTGAGTAGGTCTTGAGTATAATTAGAGAGTCATTTTCTCTTTCAAATCTAGACAGATAAGCAAACTACTGTTTTTATATAGGATCTGATATTCTACTAACATTTCCTGGTGTGTTTTAGTTCTGGGCAAGTTGTACAGTTGTAATGCAGAGCAGCCTTTAATCTGATTTTGTTTATGTAGTATGAACAATAGATAGTAACTTTTGAGTAATTACTTATTTTAACTTCATTAATATCAAATTTTATTTTTGTCAAATTGTGATAAATAGTATACAGGTAATAAAAACCAATTTAATTTTAATGCAAAATATTATTAATTCTTATAATTTTCAATGTTTAATTTATGGGTTATTTTGATGTTAATAGACTCTAAGTTACAGTATTTATAACCTAGAAAATAAAACTTGTGTTATGAAATTGAGAACAAATCTGGAAGACATGAGTGTGGAACTGAGAAATTCCTAGTCATGTAGAAATTGGACCAATGCACAGATGATACTATAGAGATTCCATTGAAATGCATAAATAGAAATATAATAGACTAATACTGAAAGGTTAAACACTTTCAATAATGAAATTATATAATGTATATAATTATAGTATCATTATCTCATTGATTTTGCTCATCACCCTATAATTAAATTTTGTTTACTACTTAAAAAGTTGTTTCCTACACATATTGTATAAATTCATATAGTCATACTTTTTTGTATTGACAGTTCCCAAATAATGACACAAAGACTCTATATTAATTATGAAAGCTTAGCCTTAGCTTAGACTTGTTCTCAACTATATCTTAGAACTCAAAATAAACATTTATATTAATCTACATTCTGCCCTGCAATGTGGCTCATTACCTCTCCTCAGTATCATACATTCCACTCCCCCTCAGTCTTGCTGGTAAATCTACAACTCTCAGATTCTTCCCAGAGTTCCTATCACTTCCTGGAAGTTCCACTTATCCTTTCCTGCCTTGGTATTTACCACTCAGATCTTTATTAAACAAATCAGAAGGTACATTAGGCAGGTGGGGTAAAGCAGTGAAACATCTTGGCACAGTGTGATCAAATATCCCTCAACACACACACACACACACACACACACACACACACACACACACACACACACACACATCTAGTATTTATACACAGATATAAATATGGTTATGGTACAAATTTAGAACAGAGAACAAAAGAGGATAGTTTTAAGAGCTAAGGAAGGAAAAAAATATTAACAAAAAGCCACATGACTAATGAAAGAGGTTACAGAAGTAATGTTTTTCTTTTTTTTTTTTTCTAGTTCCAACTCTATTATAGTTTATTTCTCAATTTTTTTACAAGTGAATTCAAGTTTCTGGATATGAATGTAATAAGATCCACATTGAAAATAAAAAGCAAATAATGTAATAGTAAAATCAATAAATAAATTGACAGTAAAATTTTAAAAGCCTAAACAAATTTTCATGTTATCAAAATGGTCATACTAATACCACTACTCAACTAGAACATTTCTTTTCTCATTTGTTCTAAAGAGCTCATATTAATATAAAATCTCGATATAAAACAGAATCTAAACTTTAAAAGTCTCACAGTACTTAAAAATTTTGAGTACTTTAAAAGTTCAGTCTTGTTAAAATCTTCAAAGTCATAACAAATTTTAATGTCTCTCTAGGCCAGTCAGTGCTTTGAGTTCTATAGCTTTGAGTGCTAAGGTTACTATATTTAATGCACTTACATAAGAATTCAACACTTCAAATGGAAGACAGTCTTACTCATTTAATGTGTGATTGAAACAGTGATATGAAATATATAAGATAAGAATGCTGTTATTAAATTTACAAAATGTTTTAATTTCTTTGAAAATATAGTTTGTGGAATTGGCTCCTTAACTTGAAACAGATTTGTGAAGGTCTACTAGAGTGAACAACAAGAAACAAACTCTTACACTCATATTAAAGCTTTAGACAATGAAATTCTATAATGGATATTTTCATATATATGGAAAATTTTAAAAAATATATACAAATAACTAAATTTACTGTACACTGCTCAAGTTTAGGAGTCAGTATATGCATGATTATCAGGCTGAGATAGAACAAAAGGTGAATGCTCAGAGGGTGTTTTCTAAAAATATTTTTCTTTTCACTCTGAAAGTTATTTTCTACTGTAAGGATATTATTTTTATCAAATTGTCACAAATACTTTGCTAAATAAATATCTAGCATTATGAGAGTAAATTACATAAAGTTTAAACCTAACAGTATTTCTTTCACTTGGCAATAACATCTTTTTTCTTTCCAACAGAAATGGAGCTAATTCTTATAAATGCTATTGAATATGGAGTGTGTTTATCACAACACAAATTGCCTTACAGTATATGATCTCACAAGAGAACATGGAAAATACCATTTTCATTGTTTATCTTCCAAAGTTTCAGTTTTTCCCAAGCTTTCCCTTTATCACTAATAAATATAAAATGCATTTTAATCACTGATTCTCTCATACTTTCTATTTTTTATTATTTTAGATAACTTTTTCTTTGTCATCCATTATTTTAAATCTCATTACAATGTAGATTAACTTTTCTTCCCAAGTTAGGATTTTATTTGTTACTTTTTGTTATTGTTGTTTATAAATTTTTTATTCATTTTATATAACAACCACAGATTCCCCTCTCCTCCCTCCTCCCTCCCCCCAGCCTTCCCCCCTAACCCACCCTCTACTCTCACCTCCTTCATAGCATGGTCTCCCATAGGGAGTCATCAGAGCCTGGTACATTCAGTTGAGGCAGGTCCAAGTCCCTCCTCCCTGAACTAAGGCTGTACAAGGTATCTTACCATAGGCACAGGGCTCCAAAAAGCTTGCTCATGCACCAGGGATGAATCCAGATCCCACTTCCTGGGGGCCCCCTAAATAGTTTAAATTGAACAACTGTCTCACCTATCCAGAATGCCTAGCCCAGTACCATGGGGGCTCCATACCTATTGGTCCACAGTTCATGCATTTGCACTACTTTGCCTGGCCTTCTCTGTACATTTTTCCATCATGATCTCAATGTCCCTTGCTCATCAGTTCCCTTCTGTCTCATCTATTGAAGTTCTGGAGCTCAGCCTGGAGCCTGCCTGTGGATCTCTGCATCTGCTTGCATCAGATGAAGGTTCTATGATGAGAATTAGGGTACTTACCCATCTGGTCACCAGAGTAGGCCAGTTCAGGCACCCTCTCAACTATTGCCAGTAGTCTAAGGAGGACCCATCCTTATTTGTTACTTAAATACTTAGTTTTGACTAGACATAGAAGTAAAAGCTTTCAGAACAGACAGCCTTGGTCTCTTGGTAACCTGTTCATGCTATTTTTCTTTGGCTTCCTTCTTTCTCTTGGCCAAAAGTTAGGATCTTTTGCAGCCCCCCTCTATTTTTTCTTAGTGCATTGTTTCTTCAGTGTAATACACAGACATTTGTATTATAAGACATGTGGAAGACCATGAAGCTGAACTTTGGGTGCTTTGGTTTCTGTGCTTCTTGCTGTCTTTGTTTAAGGGCTTTTGACAACATATTGGCAAGTATCATCTTCTTTAGATAAATTAGAAGCTTTAAGATTCTTCTGTCTCCTTTAGGTCCCAACTCAGAAGCCATGGTAGTTTCTGTCAGTCCAGGAATATCTTTTTTTCCTTTTTTTCATAATAACCAAGTTCAAAACACTCATATTGGCATTCACAATGCATCTGCTATAAGACTAGTACATCCTCTCTCCAGTTCTTCTTTGTCTATTGCAAGCATGCCACTTACTCAATAGCAGGTGCACTCTGCCATGGGTCTAAATGTCTTGCTTCTTGGGAAAATGTTGTTTGTCATCCCCATCACTGATTTCGACTACATAACCCTTTCTCTCTTCACCCAGAGCACAGCAGCTACTTCTGTGGCCATGTACTTCTCATAGAACATAGTAAGCTTGAGTTTGTTACCAACGTCAATGAGTTTCTGACAATTGGTGGCAGGGAAAGCAATATTCAGATTCCTCTTGAGAGAGACAATGGCCTAGGAGGTGCCACAAAAAATTAATTAACTTTATTTGAGTGCCTAAATTTACATGTTCTAAAACTGATTAAATAAGAAAGTTCCTGTTTTTACAAAATAATACATTTGCATTTGAGTAGTCATTTCTTATTTCATGGTGTGCTATTTTATCTGCAAATATATTTTTATTCACAGTAATTTACACAATATTTTATATATTACCTTATAAGGAAAAATTCTTTAGTCATTTCTTGTTTTAAATCATTACATGCTTTAGTTAAGAATGTGGAACTAAATTATGGCCCTTTGATTCTTAGAATAATTAAGAATAAATAAAGGATGAAAAAAGGAAATATTAGAGTAGTATTATATCTTCCTGGGGATTTATTTTAAATTTATACTGAGAATTATCAATAGTTTTCACATGAAGATAAGACAAGTAGTGTAATTAAAATTCAGGCACCATATGTATAATTGGTGGTAGATAACATGTTTAATGTAAACATTCTCTTCCATAGAAAATATTATCACAAAAGTAGAAACAGAAACTTTTCATGAGAATAGCCAATAAAAAATTGGTCAAAACTTATTTCAAAAGTTGCATAATTTGGATTCACATATTTGGCAAGAAGTCAGAGGCTGAAGCCTGTCCAAAAATACATTTCTGGTTTTCTGTCTCCAATTATTATGGATTGTATTCATTCTTCAATAATTTGTCTTGAAAGTGGTTACCAGCAATATTAAGCAGGGCTTATATAGGTAAGAATCCTAAAATAAACAAGACTCTTCAAAATTTTAGTAAATTTCTAGGATTTAATTGTAATGGGACCTTCCCTAAGCCTCTGACCAGTTCTAAAATATTCAAGTAGAACACACTTGACATAGAAAGTATTTAACACATAGGATTTTGGTTCTAGCCATTTTTTATTACTAAACATGTGGTAGAGTTATAATTATATAGACTGGAGTAGGAAAAAAAAACAGTTATTCACAAAAGAAGAGAAGAAGGTGTAAATATAATAGGAGTTCTCATGCAGAGTAAAAGGCATTTATCTCAGTCATTTTAAGCTTAAAGGCTGATAATTTCAAGTAATATATAAAGTTATTGTTCTTAAAAACAGTTAACATATGTTTGTACATGACTGAAATAGATACAACAGATTGTGCAATATTTGTAACACAAACTTTTTTTTTTGTTTTATTTTGTTTTCCTTGCTTAAGAAGATGTTTGCTTTCAAATCCTCCATGGCATTTTAGCAACAATATGTATAATTAAGGGACTGCCTCAGAAGTTGAGAAACTGAAATAGCAATTTTAACAACAGAATTTTTCTCTATGATAATAACAACAATGCATTCTACTTAGCTTTTTGGCTTAGGAAAAAGCCTAATCTCTGGTTAAAAGCTAACCTTCTTCATCAGAATTCTGTATGTGACTGCCTATAAATCCAAGTTCACAAATAAGTGATACATCTCCAAAGACTATATATAGATATTGGTGACTACCAAAGAATAATAAATCTGGCCTTTAATGGCATTTTCAAAATACCATGAGAGCAAAAGTAGGAGAAATAATCTTCCCCAAAGAAAAGCATACCAATTTTTTATCCAACAAGATCCCTGAAAACAGACATACACGTGACATCATTGTAGCTAGAATTTTCCTGCCTGGCCCACAGTCAGGACAAATCTCTGTCATCTGCTAGTCCCACAGCTGCTCAGACCCAACCAAGTAAACACAGAGACATATTGCTTACAAACTGTATGGCCATGGCAGGCTTCTTGCTAACTGTTCTTATATCTTAAATTAATCCATTTCTATAAATCTATACCTTGCCACATGGCTCGTGGCTTACCGGCATCTTCACATGCTACTTGTCATGGCTGTAGCTGGCAGTGTCTCCCCCCACCTTCCTGTTCTCTCAATTCTCCTCTCTGTTAGTGCTGCCTATACTTCCTGCCTGGCCGCTGGCCAAACAATGTTTTATTTATTGACCAATCAGAGCAACAATTTGACATAAGGATCATCCCATAGCACTTCCCCTTTTCTTTTCTTTTTTTTCAAAGGAAGGTTTTAACTTTTACACATCTCCAAAGCCAGCTTGGTATATTTGGGAATTTGGGCATAGCTTCTCTTACTACTTCCTGCTGGAGGGGGGGAGTGCTGTATCTTATGGAGACACAAAGAAAATTTTAGGATCATGGAGTAGTCGATGAGGGTGTATCATCTAAGCCAGTTGCCTTGAAGATCAGAGAGCCAGAACAAGCCACAGCTATCTCACCTTGCTGGATCCTCAGCTGGTCTTGTTTCCTCAGACTGGAGGCCTCTGAGTCTTCATCCAGAATGGGTCTCAGCTGAACTGCTGCTGGAAGCCTGAATGCTTAACCAGGCCAAATGCCTATCCAGCCAAATGCTTCTAGTTTCTGGTCCTCACGCCTTATATACCATTCTGCTTTCTACCACCACTCCCTGGGATTAAAGGCTTGCTTTCTGGGATTAAAGGCATGATGAGTCACCATGCCTGTCTGTATCCTTGAACACATGGATTTCTGCCTCTGGAATGCTAGGATTAAAGGCGTGTTCTACCACTGCCTATCCTTTATGTTTAATACTGTGGCTGCTCTGTCTGTGACCCCAGATAAGTTTATTAGCATGCACAATATTTGGGAGAATACAATACCACATTTGTGGGCAGAATTTTCCTGTGCCATGGCCACTCCCAAATAATTACTCAGAAATTTAATATTAATTTCAAATGCTCAGCTGATAGTTCATCTTATTACTAACTAGTTCTTACAACTTAAACTAATCAATTTCTATTAATGTATGTATTGTCATGTGGCTTGTAGCTTTACCTGTCCTCCAGCATGTCAAGTTCCCTCAGTGTCTCTGGCATCTCCACTGACTCTGTACTTTTTCCTCCCAGCATTTTCTCTGTGTTAGGCTGTGTTGCCCAATGTCTTCCTGTCCCACTATTGGCCAATCAGATTTTAATAACAATGAGAGCAATACATATTTTCAGTGAACAAGAATTGTTCCATAGCATTTACCCTTTTTTGCCTAATTAAAAAGGAAGGTTTTAACTTTAACATAGTAAAATTGTATACAACCAAAAAAGTTATCAAGTAGAAATTACAGTTACAATATCCAGTCAATTTGTATTTGGCAAAATAAGAGAAATAGTTTATTATCTATCTTATCTTTGTGAGTCTATTTTATAGCTAATATGTTTTTTATCATAACTAAGGAAAACAAGAGTTTAACGAGTTAGTCTTTAACTTCATCAGAGATCACAGAAGGATGAAATGTTACCTAAAGACAGGGACATCATGCTGTCTACACAGTCACCCAAATTTTTCTGTGATGTTTGGGCATCCAAATTTGGACTACAGGCTTAGTATATTTCACAGACATATCTGAGAAGCAGAGAATTTTGAAAGGCTGTCCTACCTTGTCTTGGCAAAGTTTGGAAGTTACCACTCTTGTGTCCTGCTGCTATTGATTAGATAGTAACTGTCAGTAGTTGAGACAAAGGCAGTTTTATCTAAGTGTTTGTTTTTTGTTTTGTTTTTCCCCACATGTCTAACTTTTGTCTTTAAAACCAAACAAAACAAAACAAATTCCATATGGAATTTTTTTTTGATGCCAAGCATCTTTGTTGAAATAGGTAAGTACTGTTAGGAACAGACATGTCTCACTGTCATGAAAAACCTTAGGTTATTCAAGATATTAAATGTCATATCTTGTAGAACTTTGATGTGTTTGAAGACCATCTATCTATCTACCTAAATATATCTGTGTATGATATAAACAAACCTATGTATAAATTTGATGATTATAGATAACTAATTACTATATATATCTATACTTCTTAGTCATACATTTTATTTTTAAATGAGCTGCATAAGCACAATATTCCAAAGAAGAGTAGAAACATACTTATAGTATAACAGAAATAACCTTAAATTTGTATTAAAAAACTAAAATCAAAACAATAAAAAATATTTTAAGATTAACAGCTATTTTTTAGTTGAAGTAGATTGAATAATATACCTTTTTTTGTAATTATTCCTATATCATATCCCCCTTTTTTCCTTTAGAAAGAGATCTTTGAATTTAACTTTTTTGTTTACATTTTTTACTATGACCAATAACAACTTACATGATAATAAATATCCATAACATCATTTTCAAAGGTGAGTGTCATTCTCCATATTGTTTTTGGGAGTATTGGTAATCTTTGGACACTGAGAAAATTGAGGATAATGGTTAAGTCTTGGTTTGAGTAGTTTGTGAGATTTGATCATCTCAGCCAGCAGCCTTAAAGCTATTTTGGATGATGGATCACCTGGCCCATCTGTTTTCATTGGTGTCTGGTACATTGTTCTGAAAATACATAAAAGTTTTAAAGGATATATATATATATATATGTATATATCCATATATATATAGTTTTATGTTTGAGCAGATAAAATATATATTACATGTTCCATAGTTTTTCTAGGTTTATATTTTTATGTCTGTAGCTAGGACTTTTATGTCCTCCTCTGTCAAATCTGATCATCTTTAACTTTGAATCTATAAGCTTTTATTTTTGTGGAAATATAACTTAACCTCTTTTCCAAAGTAACATTCCTTTGACTTCCATTTTTTTAATTAAAAAAATGTTTTTATTGGTGAAATTATTAAGGCCACTCCATGTAGTTAAAAGGGAGGTTTATTTTGTGGGATAACTCACAAGTGAAGGGATAGGTAACAGGGGCTGGGAAAGGTATAGCACAGTCCTGCGGTGTTCTCTGGAGAACTCTGCTTGGTCTACCTTCAGCATCCTGGGTCCAAGAACCAAGAGTGCCCATGCATCTGGATCTGGGGTCTTCAGTGTCTTCTCCCAGTCCCACCTTATAGGTGTGACCATTACCAAAGCCTCAATGAGGGTTGGAACTTCTAGGTCAAAGCTGGAATGGCTAACTACTGCATGTTTTTTTTTTAATTTTTATTTACTTATTTATTTATTTTTTTAAATTACACTCATGATATTCATTACTTACACTCATGATATTAATCACATTTGCGGTATTCATAGATTACATTCACAGTATTCATTCAATTATATATATTTAATTTTAAATGTCGAATGTCATTTCTTGAAGGGGGTAGAAGGTTAAATACAGGCTTACAGCACAATGGGAGGACGCCAGAGGGCAGAAGTTCACTACTGATGTTTTACAATCTTGCATCTAAGCTGTTAATGCCCATTATTCAGGATACACAGACAAGGAACTTCCCTTGAGCATTCAGGAGGGTGGAACCCGGCAGGGAATTAACATTGGGAGGATATCAAGGTCAAGGCCTGCAAGTAAGTCAACAGTTACCCAAAACGGGGGCCAGGGACCTGCAGGTCCCCCTTTTATTAAAAAATGAGCTTCTGACTTGGGTTGCGTGGGACATCAGCAGGTCACCTTACCTGTCATGGAGATGCCTGCCCATGCCACACAGGTGCTCTGTCTTAGGTTGGTGAGTGCCCCCCAGGCATTACCCATCTCTGAATACTCATTATCATACTGGCTCAATCATGTGTGAGCTGCATGGTTAATTGCTGCCAAAGATCTCAAAGTGGCACTGGGCTTGCAATCTGTGTGCTCAATACAGAAGACCAACAGAGGTCCTATCTCACCCATAGCCAGTAGGCTAAAGGCAACTGAGCCATTCCCTTCCTTAACAAGCCATACTATATGTTGGAGTCCTTGTAAGATAGTATCCCAAAAGCAACTGTAACTTGAGTATATAAGTTTATAATTTTCAAAACCAATCGAGATGTATATAACTACTGAATTAAATTTACCATGCCCAATAGAATGAAAGATTAACTAACTGTGGTAGCTACTTTTGTTGCCAGGGTCTCCACTGTGCTAGCTGTAGTAAGCAATTATGAAATGGTAATCCCAGAAACAGTAGCAGTGGTATGCGCCATTGTTATAACATCAACAACGGCAGCAGCAATGTCAAATTCTCTTCTGGATTGTGTGGACATCCACTGGCATGGATACAACTCTAGGAACACAAACCACCAAGGCCCGTTTTTCTTGATCCCAGCATGACTTTAGCTGGCAGCTCTTCTGGAGAATCCAATCTCATGGCTACAGCTCCTAGGCTTACATTAATGCTTGCCAAAGCTGGCCATATTGGACTCTCAATCTCCATTGGCATCAGAAGGGTAGATTTTTTAATGATGACCCATTAGGACTCTGTCATGTTGGGCTTCAGCGTTCAGTGCTCAGGAATCCAAAGAGGAACCTCATTGTCCTGAGGAAAGACATAAACCAAACTCCGGGGCCACACCAACACTAGATCGGGTCTCCTCCACGTTCTAGTAGAAAGATCCTTCCATCACTCCAGAGGGTGATTGGCAACAGGAGCCCTCCAGTGCTTATCTGCATCAGATCCTCCAGCAGAATCCACCACTAAACTCCAGCAGAATCCACTGATAAAAAATTTTAAAATACATAAAACAAGGGAAAGAATAGAATGTGGAGAGGAATGATGAGTCCCTAGTTCTCCCTTCTTTTTTAACTTTAGTAAAATGTTTGTTTGTTTAATATTTCAAATTTTTCTTTTATTTGTTTATTTTTTATTTTTTAAAATTAATTAATTAATTTATTTTTCTATTATCAGCTTGATAGAGTATGTATTCTTATCTTAATAGTGAGATGTTTCATTGAGGTTTGCTCAGTAATTGAATAAAACCGAAATTTATTATAAGCCACAGTTGTCCTGGGGACCTCCATGCTATATATATAGTCTCTATGGTTCTCTGGGTTGTAGTCTGATTGTTCTTTATTTTATATCTAGAATCTACTTATGAGTGAGTACATACCATGACTGTCTTTCTGGGTTTGGGTTACCACACTCAGGATGATTTTTTCTAGTTCCATCCATTTGCCTGCAAATTTCATGCTTTCATTGTTTTTCTCTGCTGAATAGTACTCCATTGTGTATATGTACCACATTTGTTTCATCCATTCTTCCGTTGATGGGCATCTAGGTTGTTTCCAGGTTCTGGCTATTATAAATATTGCTGTTATGAACATAGCTGAGCATGTATCTTTATGGTATGAATCAGCCATCCTTGGGTATATGCCCAAGAGTGGGATGGCTGGGTCTTGAGGTAGTTCGATTCCTAATTTTCTGAGAAACTGCCATACTGATTTTCACAGTGGTTGTACAAGCTTGCATTACCACCAACAGTGGAGGAGTGTTCCCTTTGCTCCACCTCTTCTCCTACATTGACTGCCATTGGTGTTTTTGATCATTGCCATTCTGACAGGTGTAAGGTGGTATCTCAGAGTCGTTTTGATTTGCATTTCTCTGATGATTAAGGATGTTGAGCATTTCTTTAAATGTCTTTCAGCCATTTGTGTTTCTTGTTTTGTGAATTCTCTGTTTTGCTCTTTAGCCCATTTTTTAATTGGACTATTCAATATTTTGACTTCCATTTTTGAGGAAAGACATTTTTAAAATATATAGATTGTTTTAATCTAGCAGCATTAATAATAAAATGTCTTTTAGCAACTATGGCTCCTTCCTCAACAGTCAAAAAATTCAAATGTGATGCATCAACATACACTATCCAGAATGTATTTTTTCATCTTTATGTAGCTTTTTTAAAATATTGAATTACTCCCTTTTAAGAACATTACTTTATTATTTTAAAACCATATATTTTTATGACTGCCTATACCCTTTCCTCCCAAATCTATGTATTTTTAAACACATTTTAATACCTTTAGAGGGTTTTCTTCATATGAATTTGTCTTTACTGTGTATCTGTCATATTTTCTGTCTGAATGAGCAAAACCACAAACCCACCATGAAGCACTGGCAGAAACTGCACTGGCTGGTCAAGCCTGCAGGCAGCTGATGAGAGATGCTGGTCTGTATGGCATCCCATGTGAGAGACTTTAGGAGCCCACCATGTGGCATGGTTCAAGGTATGCTGGCAGCTGCCACCAGATATGTCTTTGTATGTAGCCAGTTTGAGAGACATAAGACTAAGAAGCCAATTTTGGCTCCATTTCTGTGTATCTAAATCTATTTTCATAGCTATCTCAGGTTTTATGTGGACATATTTGTAGAATGTTTGGGCACCATTTGTAGACAGATTTTTCCTCTGTTGCTCCCAAATAATTATTCAGAAACTTAATAATTACAAATGCTTAGCTAATAGTTCAGGTTTATTACTAACTAGCTCATACAACTTAAATTATCCCATTTCTATTAATCTATGTATTGCCACATGGTTTGTGGCTTTGCCTGTCCTCCACTATGTCTTACTCCTTCTATGTCTGCTGGAGACTCCACTGACTCTGCTCTTCTTCCTCACAGCATTCTTGCTATGTCAGAATATGTTGCCCAATCTTTTTCTGCCTAGTTACCATCCAATCAGCTTTTTATTAACAATGAGAGCAATTCATATTTACAGTGTACAAAGATTGTTCCATGGCAAATTTTACTATTTATACAATTTGAATAATTTAAAATCAATGAAAAATTAGGTAAATCTATAAGTTTTAAATAAAGCCATGAATGTTATCCTTCAAATTTTTGTTAAATAAGAATATTTTTTATGGAAGCAAACTTTATAAATGGTAAAACTGTAATGTTTAAATATAAATCTGAAAGCACCACAATAAAATATGGTATTTGTTATGCCCAGATCGCTTCCCCAAAGAAGCCACTGGAGACTTTAGGCACAGAATGCAAAAGTAAGGTTTATTCTAATTAAGTTTACAAACCTTGGCAGGGGGGCACATGCAGCAGGGAGGTTGGAAGGAGCATACCCCTTTCTTTGTGAGGCTAGTTCTTAAAGGCACAGACCACATAATTCATTTCCCACAACCTGCCTCCTTTTTTTTTTTGGTTCATATCAGTTCTCTTTTTTAGTCTTTCATATTATCTTTATTTCCTGTTTGTTCAGCAACCATGTTTAGGAGTTTTACAAGCTGTCTCTGGGGTTCAGAAAGTTTGGGATGTTTTATGACCACTTAGCTTCTTCCAGATGGTCAAATATCCTGACTCTGTGTTTTTTTTTAAAGTCTCTGTAGCTGATAATGCCACCTGAGAAAAAGGGTTCTAAGTTCTTATCTACACTTAGGAATCATGGTTAAACTTCTCTTTGTCTGTAGGGGATAGGGTCGGGGGGGGGTGGTTACTGAGGTTTCACAGTATTTAAGACCTACAAAATTAGTTAGTACATTGTCAGTATTTTTATTGATGTATTTGTATTTTTTATTTCCCAAACAGCAGTAAGTATGCACATGGTTGTACAGGAGGATGGTACATAGAGTTAAATAGTAACCCAGTAAGTTGGTACACTCATAAACACAATCATTAAGAAGAAAAGGAAGATGGAAGGCAATAAGGGAGAAAGGTTAGAGGGAGGGATAGCAAAGAAAAGAAATGAGAAATAGAAAGATGGAAATGAAGACAATAAGAAATACAGGACTAATTTGTACAAGATGCTTCTTAATTGTGTATTTAATTATTAATTTTAATTATGTATTTAATTATTAACTTTAATTTTTCATATGATGTATTTTACTCATATTATTTACCCTGTCCAAAATTTTCCATATCCTTCCATCATCCCCACCCAAATTCATATTCACAATCTTTTTCTCTCTTCTACAAAACCCAAAGCAAGAAAACATCAAATAGAAGGCACACATACAAATGCATGCACAAACACAATATGGAGTCTCTTTTGTATTGTCCAACTATTTCTGAGCAAGCAACCTGCCCTTGGGTAAAATAGATATACTCAGTGATATTCTGTGAAAAAGAAAATAAACAGATTTCTTCTCTCCTAGTAGCTATCAATTTCAGATAGCCTCTTGAATATTCATTTGCTGGTATTTAAAAATGAAATGTTCCCAAAACCTCATGTATTGAAAGGTTGGTCTGACAGTCATATCCAGAGGAGTATTTCTAACTACCTTCATAGAAAATTTCTTTGATGTATTCACAGCTGAATGAACAAAACAAGATGGGGCCTGTTCTTGGAGATTGATCACTTGGATTGTGTCTCTATCTATCTGGATGATTCTCTGCTTCTGGGGTGCTATTTAGTGAACACTTTTCCTCTGCTAAATGTTACTACTTTAATATTTTGGCCTAATAAACTTAGGCCAAGAATCAGCAGTTGCCTGAAGGCCATGAGAAAAAAAAAACAAGAATTTTTTAAGTTATTTTTGAAACTATTTTGTCCAGTGGTAAAAAAATAACTCAAAAACAGTGTACTTTTGTAACTCTGCCGGTACTATTAAAGATTTTGTTGTCATTTTATGAAATTTATGGCCAAGATTTTTACCATAAGGATTTTTCACCTTTGTTTTCATTGAGAATGATTATAGATCCTGATTTTACATTTAAAGTTTAAAACAATTTTGAGTTGAGATATATATATATATATATATATATATATATATATATATATATATACATACATACAAATATACATATGACATATACACATACATACATACATACATACACACACACACATATATATATTATATCCTGGAGTGATCAGGGAGTTGAAATCAGGTACTCTGGAAGATCAGTCAGTGCTCTTAACTGCTGAGCCATCTCTCTTCTTCCACTGAGTCAACTTTTGGTTATGGTATGAAGTAAGAATATGAATTTATTCTTTGACACATGCATATCTAATTTGCTTAGTTCCATATGGTAAAAAGAAAAAAAAATCAGTAGTGGCTCTATTGTCTGTTCCCAGCACCCTTGTTTCATTCTGTTCAGCCTATATGGGTTTATTTGTGTGCATTACAGCCTAATTTTGCCCTAAATAACTACTGTAGCCACCACCATAATACTTTATTTGAAAACAGTTTAAAATATATATGAAAGTGTAATACAAGTTAATGGATTACAATTAAAATATTTTAGGTCTTTCAATTCAAAAAGAAAAGTAAGTAACCAAAAGTTTAAAATGGTCATAGAACTTGGACATAAATTCATCCAAAGAAATAACACAGATGACTTAGCAGACAACAGTCTATCAAAGCAGATGTTCAGTACCACAAAATATCACCTCAGAACCATCATCAAAGCTTGTTCCAAAATTTAATGTGTAGAAGCAGCAACCTTTGTGCATTGTTGCTGGAAATGTAACCAGTACAGCTACTATGGAAAATGGAACATAGTTTGGTCTTACCTAGAGTTAAAAGAGCCACCATATAATGTGACACATAGCTGAGGATAGATTCAAAGTAATTGAAATCACCCTCCCACCAAAGCACTTGAGCTGAAATGTTAATTATAATATTCATCCTATGGGAATAACCCATACTTTAATCTATGGTAAAAACCCAAACTTTTCATCAATTGTGAAATGAATGAATAAATTCTGAGGGATAATATAGAATGTGATGTTAATTCTTAAAGATAAATGAAAAAGGTAAACTTTCCAAATGAGACGATATAGGTTAATCAATAGGACATGATACTTAGTGAAATAAAAGCACAGGAAAACAAATACTACATAGTTCTGTCTAGGTAGACTCTGTATAAAATAGTCAAACTCCCAGAAGCAAAACACAGACTGGTTGATTATTGGAGACTAAAGTGAAAGGAAGTAAGAATAACAGTTCAGTGTCCCTAAGTTATCAATTATATGGGAAGGGTAACATCAAGAACTTTGCATGGAGTTACTAATGCTATTGTATAGCATTTATTGACAAGATAAATACCATTTTAAAAGTTCTTAGGACAATAAAAAAAGAATAACTTTCTGAGAACTCCATGGAGAACAATGGTGTATGATTAAAAAAAAACAAAAAGGCCTTGGAGAGGGTAAACCAAAGACAAGTTGGCTGTCCAGCAGTACTCTAAGTTGGTTATCATGAATTTGAAAAGAAAACAGTAACTTAATTACAAGATTTATGCTACCAGCTGTAATGGCATAAAAATGGTATTCACGAATACTTGGCATTTTCGAAGAGCAGGCAAACAAAATGAAGAAAGAACTTGACTGTACATGCTCAACACATAAAAACATTTACACACACTTGAACTCAAGATTTTTTTTTAATTAAGAAATTTTCTACTCACTCCACACTCTACCCACAGATCTCACATCCTCCCTCCTTGCACCATCCATCCCTCCCTCCCCAGTCACATGCCCACATTCCCGAAGTTAAGGTCTCCATGGGGAGTCAGCAGATACCAGCACACTGAGCCTAGGCAGGTCCAAGCCCCTCCCCACTGCCACCAAGGCTGCACAAGGCTTCATACCACAGTCACGGGCTCCTGAGAGCTTGCCCATGCACAAGGGACAGATCCCGATTCCCCTGCCCCCAAACAGTTCCAACCAAACAACCATCTTCCATATCCAGAAGGAGTATTCTGGTCCCATGGGGGCTCCACAGCCACTAGTCCACAGTTCATGGGACTCCACCAATGTGGCCAGTCATCTCTGCACATTTTCCCATCATGATCTCCATGACACTCACCTGCAGAATCCCTCCTCTCTCTCATCAACTGGACTCCTGAAGCTCAGCCTGGAACCTGGCCATGGATCTCCACATCTGCCTCCACCAGTCCCTGGATAAAGGCTCCACAATGATGGTTAGGGTATTCACTAGACCTGTCACCAGAGTAGACCAGTCCAGCCACCCTCTAGACCACTGCCAGCATTCCAAGGTGGGATCATCCTTGTAGATTCCTGAGAGCCTTCTGGGCACCTTGCCCCTTCCTATTCCCATGGTGTCCTCATCTATCATGGAATCTCCCTCACTGCCCTCCCACTCTGTCTCATTTCCAGCTCAACCCTCCCATTTCTCTATGTTCTCATGTCCCACTCCTCACCCTCCACCTCACCCCCACACTCCCAGTCTGCTCATGTATATCTCATCCATCTATCCTTCACTGGGTCATCCATGTGTCTCTCCCAGAGTCTTTCCCTGTCAGCTAGCCTCTCTGGAGCTGTGGGTTGGAGTCTATACATCCGATACCTCACATCTAATATCCACTTCTGAGTGAGTACATACTATATTTGTCCTTCTAAGTCTGGGTTACTCACTCAGCATGATATTTTCTAGTTCCATCCTTTTGCCTGCAAATTTCATGATATCATTGTTTTTTACTGCTGAGTAATACTCCATTGTGTGTATTTGCCACATTTTATTATCCATTCTTCAGTTGAGGGGCATCTAGGTTCTTTCCATGTTCTTGCTATTGCAAATAATGCTTATATGAACATAGCTGAGCATGTGTCCTTGTGGTATGCTTGAGCATTCTTTGGGTATATAACCAAGAGTGGTATAGCTGAGTCTTGAGGGAGACTTATTCTCAATTTTCTGAGAAACTGTCATACTGATTTCCAGAGTGACTGTATAAGTTTGCTTTCCCACCAGCACTGTAGGAGTGTTCCCCTTGCTCCACATCCTCTCCAACATAAGCTGTCTGTAGTGGGTAGCCATTCCAGCTTGGATCTGGAAGTTCCAAGCCCCATTGAGACTCTGGCAACTGTCATACCTACGAGGCAGGGCCAGGGGAGGCTTCTGGAGACCTGAGAGCTGGATGGGCCAGCGCTCTCTCTGTGCGCTCTCTCTGGGCCGGGACCCTGATGGTTGGATCATTGGAGGTGAACCAAGCAGAGCTCCAGAGAACACCTCTGGACTGCGATACACCTTCCTTAGACCCTGCAACCTACCTATCACTTAATTTGTGAGTTACACCATTAAATAAATATCCTTTTAACTACGTGGAGTGGCCAAAATAATTTCACCAATAGCTGTCTTCAGTGTTTTTTATCTTAACCATTCTGACAGGTGTAAGATGGCATCTCAGAGTTCTTTTGATTTGAATTTCCCTGATGACTAAGGATGTTGAGCAATTCCTTTAATGTCTTTCAGCCATTTGTGATTCTTCCATTGAGAATTCTCCATTAAGCTCTGTAGCCCATGTTTTAATTGGATTGTTCAGTATTTTGAAGTCTAGTTTTTTGTTTGTTTGTTTTTGTTTTTTTTGTTTTTTATTTCCTTATATATTTTGGAGATCAGCTCTCTTTCAGATGTGGGGTTGGTGAAGATCTTTTGACATTACGTAGGCTGTTGTTTTGTCTTATTGACCATGTCCTTTGCTCTATAATAGCTTCTCAGTTTTAAGAGGTCCCATTTATTAATTGTTTCTCTCAGTGTCTGTGCTACTGATGTTATATTTAGGAAGTAATCTCTTGTGCCAATACATTCCAGACTACTTCCTAATTTCTTTTCTATCAACTGAATTTATATTGATGTCTGTGATCCACTTGGACTTAAGTTTTATGCACGGTGACAGATATGGATCGATTTGCAATCTTTTGCATGTTGACATCCAGTTATGCCAGCACCATTTGTTGAAGATGCTTTCTTTTTTCCACAGTACAGTTTTGGCTTTGTCAATAATCATATGTTCATAAATGTGGGGATTAATGTCAGGGTCTTCAATTCAATTCTATTGGTCCAAGTGTCAGTTTTTATGTCAGTACCAAGCTGTTTTTATTATTATAGCTCTATAGTAGAGCTTGAGGTCAGAAATCATGATGCCTCCAAAATGCTTTTGGTAAGGTTACCATTTTTACTATGTTAATCGTACTTATCCATGAGCATGGGAGATCTTTCCATTTTCTGATATCTTCTTTGATTTCTTTCTTCAGAGACTTAACTTGCTTACAGGTCCTTCACTTGCTTAGTTAGGGTTCACCCAAGGTATATTATATTATTTGTGGCTATTATAAAGGGTGATGTTTCTCTGATTTCTTTCTCAGCCTGTTTATTGTAGCTAGAGTTTTCCTGCCTTGCCCACAGTCAGGACAAATCTTTGTCATCCGCCAGTCCCACAGCCACTCAGACCCAACCAAGTAAACACAGAGACTTATATTGCTTACAAACTGTATGGCCATGGCAGGTTACTTGCTAACTGTTCTTATAGCTTAAATTAATCCATTTACATAAATCTATACCTTGCCACGTGGCTGGTGGCTTACCGGTGTCTTCACATGCTGCTGGTCATGGCGGCTGCTTGCAGTGTCTCTCTGCCTCAGCCTTCTGCTTCCCAGAATTCTCCTCTCTCCCTGTCCCACCTACTTCCTGCCTAGCCACTGGCCAATCAGTGTTTTATTTATTGACCAATCAGAGCAATTTGACATACAGACCATCCCACAGCAGTTTATCATTTGTATACAGGAGAATTACTGATTTTTTTGAGTTAATCTTGTATCCTGTTAACTTACTGAAGGAGTTAATCAGCTGTAGGAGTTCCCTAGTAGAATTTTTGATACTATCATATCATCTGCAAATAGTGAAAGTTTGACTTCTTCCTTGCCAATTTGTATCCCCTTGATCTTCTTTTGTTGTCTTACTGCCCTAGCTAGAACTTCAAGTATTATATTGAATAAGTATGG